>NC_035434.2:84632961-84810785 GCF_002127325.2 Helianthus annuus
ATGCGTGGTGTAATTTTTCTCATGAACCTTCAATTGGCGCGAGGCATAAGCTATAACCTTCTGTCGCTGCATCAGCACGCAGCCTAAACCATGACGCGAGGCATCGCAATACACCACGAAGTCATCAATGCCTTCGGGTAGAGATAAAATCGGTGCATCGCAAAGCTTGTTTTTCAGCAACTGAAAGGCTTCTTCTTGCTTAACTCCCCATTCGTACTTCTTGTTCTTTTGCGTAAGGGAGGTCAAAGGTTGAGCGATTTTTGAAAAATCCTCAATGAATCTGCGGTTATAACCAGCCAAACCTAGGAACTGACGTATCTCGGGTGGCGTCTTCGGAGTTTCCCAATTCTTGATCGCCTCGATCTTTGTGGGATCCACATGAATTCCATCTTCGTTAACCACGTGACCAAGGAACTGAAGTTCACGCAACCAGAACTCGCACTTCGAGAACTTTGCGTATAATTTCTCTTCCTTGAGCAGCTCTAAGATAGCTCTTAAATGTTGCTCATGTTCTTCCTTCGTCTTTGAATAAATCAAAATATCGTCGATAAACACAATCACAAATTTATCGAGATATGGCTTGCAGACTCTATTCATCAAATCCATAAACACTACTGGCGCGTTTGTCAAACCAAACGGCATAACCAAGAACTCGTAGTGTCCATATCAAGTTCTGAAGGCAGTCTTTGGAATACTTTCCTCTTGAATTCTCTACTGGTGATAACCTGATCGAAGATCAATCTTGGAGTAAAAACTCAAACCTTGCAGTTGATCAAACAGGTCATCAATCCTTGGCAAAGGATACCGATTCTTAATGGTCAACTTGTTAAGCTCTCGGTAGTCGATACACATGCGGAAACTACCGTCTTTCTTCTTAACGAACAAAACTGGAGCACCCAAAGGCGAGAAGCTTGGTCTGATAAATCCCTTGTCCAAAAGCTCCTGAAGTTGTGTCGACAACTCCTGCATTTCTGAAGGTGCATGTCACACCCCCAAAATCCACCATGCGGAGTATCACCGCTTGGAGGCGTGACATAACCAGGATCGAGCCACCAATCATATTGAACAACATAATTAAGTAAATAAAACCAAATACAATTAGATTGGTGACCAAAATGAAGTAAACCGATTTTAGGTTAGCAGCGGAAGCATAAAACATAAGTTCAAAACATAAGTCCATAGTTCATAAGTTTAAAGTCCAAAAGAAGGTTTAATAAGTTCATAAAGTTTATTCATTAAGTACTGGACATATCAGTTCGCATCCCACAACGATCACCTCCATATGCAAGCTCCATAGCATCTAATGACCTGCAAAGCATGTAATAACGAGTCAACAACAAAGTTGAGTGAGTTCACGGTTGGTTGTCCATTTTAGAGTTGTTTCCAAAAAAGCATAGTTTAATCTCATTCGGCTATCCAGCCGTGGGGGTTACCCCAGAGTTCGAAAACGTTTATTAGTTAACCATCCCATGTCCACCTTCCCTGGCTATCCAGCCCGGCACTTTGGCCGTGGGGAGCTACCCAAGTATTTTAAACTACCAGACTCGTTTATCATATCGACTACTAACAAAAATCAATTGTGCCCTAGCGTCGGTGTTCTATCACCACCGACGTGCCATAGTCCATTAGTACACGCCCGTCTGACTGGCACGGTGTGAGGTTTGTTAAACCTAATAGCGCTATTAACTAATGACCCGCTCGCCATAGCCTCGACGATTAAGTCGATACAAAAAGGGAGGGACTTCGCTGATAGAGTTCTAGTCCAGTAAGTCTAATACGTCCCAACAGGACGAGGAATTTACATTCCTGAACACGTCTCAAGGACGAGGAATTCACATTCCTGAACGCGTACCAAAGGACGAGGAATCCCTATTCCTGTACCCATTCCCATTCCCACCGGGAAATTACCATGCTTTGTAGAAAAGTGTGAACTCACCTCGGTTTGCTCGGTTAGATTCTCAAATATAGCTAACAATCAAGGTCGGTCAATCACGTCCTAGTATGATTTACCAGTTAGTCATTTAGTGGTTTCAAATAGAGCACAAAGTTCCTACACGTATCTATCACGTAACATGCATCACTTTAACAGTTTATGCCCATATAAGTTTCCCATCCATTCCCCACTCATAAACAAACATACGATAATGCACATGACACATATAACATGGTATATCATTCACAGATAACCTACCCGACATTCAGACATGCAAATCACAACTTATGTCATTTCAGCATTAATATTCAAAACCGGCTATTTTCGGACATTTTAATAAAATAGTTAAATTATTCCAAAAATTCCCAAATTTTTTCAGGATGTCTTAAACTTTCCATATTTTATTGTGTAAAAATATCGGGGTCCGGTTCATTACCAATATTTTATAAAAATTCATATTCCGGACTGAACTCAGATTTATGTATTTCTGACCACAGTCCACGGAACAATTTATTAAAAATTCATCGAGTGTCCGATTTACGAAATTCCAGTGGGGTAATTACAAATGCATCGGTTGTCATCTACTGTACAAATTTCATAGTCCGATTCATCAAAAAACTCAGGTTATTACTGAAAGTATGACACCCATTTATTGCTGTCAAAATTCAGCTTAAGTTGCTGTTACAAATTAACACTTTGAAAATAGTAAACGGGGTCCAAAAATTACGATTCTGGTGCCATTAGAACCGTATTTTATAATAACATATTTTAGATTCAAAATATCGGTTTTTCGTTGATTTTACGACCTGTTTACAGCCAACTTCAGTACCATTGAAATTGAACCATAAATACCCACCCCCATTGAAATTGAACCATAAATACCCACCCCCATAACCGATTGTTCCCTCATGTGGCACACATACCACTCACTTTAGATTATTATAATCTTGCTTTCCTAATATCTACAATACACATTATCTATTGGTTAATGTTGAAGAATGGATTATAAGAATGCACATGAGGTTCACCATTTCATTTATTCAAACACACAAACTTTGCTCATCTCTCTCTCCCTCTCCTTACCTTCGGCTGAAACCATAGCCAACAGCCCACCATCATTCAAGTTTCAATCTTACCATTCCAAGTGCACTCAAGTGTGAAGGATCGCATACGAGGGAGCCCGGTGCTTACGGATTGCCAAAGACCTCACCACAACGCTTTTAACCACTCGTTTTTCGTCTAGTTTCTTCCCTAGCCTTGAGCTAGTTGTAAGTGCTTCTAATCAACTTCTTGTTCATGTTTGATGTGATTAATAAGAGATTTGTCGGTAAAAAATTATGAACATATAAGATCAAGGTCTAAAAGTCTACTAAAATGATGAACAAGGTGGTTAATGCATGAATGTTAGTGTAAAGCATGTAGATCTTGTGTGATTATGATTATTGGTTGATTATCTGATGTGTTGCTGGATTATATGGATGTTTGATGTTGTTACGATCACTAAACATAATTAACGGGATCAACCGAGCACAAACTAGTAAGCTAGAGACTAAAAACAGCAATCTGTCCATACTTTACAGCCAACTTCAGTTGGCTGTAAACAGGTCGTAAATTCAACGAAAAACTGATATTTTGAATCTAAAATATGTTGTTATAAAATACGGTTCTAATGGCACCGGAATCGTAATTTTTGGACTCCGTTTACTATTTTTAAAGTGTTAATTTGTAACAGCAACTTAAGCTGAATTTTGACAGCAATAAATGGGTGTCATACTTTCAGTAATAACCTGAGTTTTGTGATGAATCGGACCATGAAATTTGTACAGTAGATGACAACCGATGCATTTGTAATTACCCCACTGGAATTTCGTAAATCGGACACTCGATGAATTTTTAATAAATTGTTCCGTGGACTGTGGTCAGAAATACATAAATCTGAGTTCAGTCCGGAATATGAATTTTTCTAAAATATTGGTAAAGAACCGGACCCCGATACTTTTACACAATGAAATTGGAAAGTTTAAGACATCCTGTAAAAATTTGGGAATTTTTGGAATAATTTAACTATTTTATTAAAATGTCCGAAAACAGCCGGTTTTGAATATTAATGCTGAAATGACATAAGTTGTGATTTGCATGTCTGAATGTCGGGTAGGTTATCTGTGAATGATATACCATGTTATATGTGTTATGTGCATTATCGTATGTTTGTTTATGAGTGGGGAATGGATGGGAAACTGTCACAGCCCTCGGTCCCTAGTTCCCGGGAACGGGCGGCCGTGAGCCAGTTTCGGTGGTATCACATTTATTTATCCAATTTGGCAGCGGAAATTTTCATCAGGACCGTAGTTAGGAAATATTTGATCAGAGTAAACCACCATGTTTTATAACATTCTACATATGGGTAAAACCCAAGTTTTCAATACACACATTTCATAGGAATAAATCCTATTTATTTAACAAAAACATCCGTTTTATTTTTAGGTAACTTTATTGCCACTTTTCCAAGCCTCCAGTGCTGTCTAGCTGGCTTCTATTTGGCTTTCACATTTTGTTACCTGAAACGCGTTTTAAAAACATTTTGTCAGTGGGAAATACTGGTGAGTGAATCCCAGTTTAATCAGGTTTAAATAAAATTCACAGTGAACAGTATTGAGGGCGATCCCGCAATTACATTTGTTTCCAAGTTATATCAATTATCACCCGTTGGTACTGTCGACACCCGACTTGTGGAAATGTTACTCCTTAACCAGGTTGTAACAAATTTTGTATACAAAACCCCAACATACCCACGATAATTGTATTCTTACAAATACTCAATAACTGCTATTCGCATAGAAAAGTATGTAAGGTTTTGTAAAAACAGTTTACAAAAAGAGGATTACTCACATTGCTGTTTTAGGTTATTCTTTAGGGTTTCCTGGTGAATATCTATAATTTACACAAATGCACGTGTGTTAGTATAATAACCCATTTTAACATTAGTAATACCCTCCCCGAGACGGCATTCCAACGACTACGTCGGGCAGAACCACGACAGCCGTTACGGAACCCTAGATCAATCGGGCAGCGTATCTAATACGTCTCCAGGGGTTATAATACTTACATCGTAGCAGAACCTCGCTATTTAGGGGGGTATAATGCCCGGGTATAGTAACGCCACTACAGAAAATTTAAGAAAGAACGAAAGAAGTTGAGCGAGATGGACTGAAGGCCGTTGCCTTCTATTTATAGGGCTGAAATCGCACTTTCTCGCGGCCCGCGTGAAGTAAGGCTAAACCTTACGCGGCCCGCGTCAACATGCGGTCAACGTATAGCTTGGTCCGGTCATCTACTAGGTTCGTCACGATGCTGACACGTGTCATCACCGGGCTGTGCCACATTCCAGGTCGCTCGCGGCCCGCATGAACTTAAACGAAGTTATACGCGGCCCGCACGAACTTAAGATTTTAGCGAAGTCTGGTTACACCCTTACACGGCCCGCGTTAAGTGAGGTGAGGTCCCATGCGGCCCGCCTCAACTTATTATTTATTGTTTTTTTATTTTACTATATATTATAATCTACTTTGGGGCTCGGTTTTCACATACGGGGTGCATATAAAGACATATTGATATATTTAAAGATATATTAGGGTGTCAGAAATATTATGAGGGTGTCGGTTTTACCGAGGGTTGTTATATCCTCCCCACCTTGTTTTAGAGCTCATCCTCGAGATCTATTGGAACAAGTGTGGATATTTCTTTTGCATTTCTGATTCAAGTTCCCATGTGTATTCAGGTCCTCTTTTGGAGTCCCACTTTACTTTGACCAGAACTAATCTCTTATGCTTGAGATTCTTAATTTTTCTATCTTCAATCTATAGAGGCCTCTCTACAAATTTGAGTTGTTCATTAACCTCTATATCTTTGAGAGGTACTACGAGTGATTCATCAGTTAGGCACTTTTTGAGATTAGATACATGAAATACATCATGTATTCCTGCCATTTCCTCTGGCAGTTGTAGCTGATAGGCTACAGGTCCTACTCTTTTAAGAATCTTGAAAGGTCCAATATACCTGGGACTAAGCTTTCCTCTCTTGATGAATCTTACCACTCCTTTCCAAGGAGAGACTTTTAATAATACTTTATCTTCTACTTGAAATTCTAATGGTTTGCGTCTGTTATCGGCATAGCTCTTTTGTCGATCACGTGCTGTTTTCAGTCGTTCCTTGACTTGAATGATTTTATCAGTTGTTTCCTGTACTATCTCGGGTCCAGATAATTGTTTTTCCCCAATTTCTGCCCAACAGACTGGGGTTCTACACTTTCGTCCATAAAGTGCTTTGAATGGTGCAGCATTGATACTTGTGTGATAACTGTTATTATAAGAAAATTCTATTAAAGGTAAGTGTTCGTCCCAATTACCTCCAAAATCAATTACACAAGCTCTAAGCATGTCCTCCATTGTCTGAATTGTTCTTTCGCTTTGCCCGTCTGTTTGAGGATGATAAGCTGTGCTTAGATTTAACCTGGTTCCCATTTCTTTTTGGAAACTTGACCAAAAATGAGAAGTAAAACGGCTATCTCTATCGGAAACAATTGATAAAGGAATGCCATGTAAAGAAATGATTTCATTTACATACAATTTGGCTAATTGTTCCATACTAAAGGTTTCCTTCATTGGTAAGAAATGAGCTGACTTTGTTAACCTATCTACAATCACCCAGATTGTATCATTACCTTTCCTTGTTTTGGGCAGTTTGGTAACAAAATCCATTGTTATCAATTCCCATTTCCAGACTGGCAATTCTAATTGTTGTAACAAACCTGAGGGTTTCTGATGTTCAGCTTTAACTTGTGAGCAAGTTAAACATTTAGAAACATAAGCTGCTACATCCTTTTTCATTCCTATCCACCAGAAATTTTTCCTTAAATCCTGGTACATTTTATCACTTCCTAGATGCATCGTATATTTAGACTTATGAGCTTCTTCTAATATACGGTGACGTAAATTTTCTAATTTAGGTATCTACATTCTCTTTTTATGGAACCTCCAAATTCCATCTGTTCCTTGTCCTAATTCCTTAATCATTCCTTTTAATTTTTCAGTATCCTCCTTGATTACTGATTCTTGTGCTTTTCTAATCTGATTGTTTAAATCTACTTGTAGATTTAATTTAAGAGAACGTACCCTTTTTGGCTTTCCGTGATATTTTCGACTTAAAGCATCAGCCACTACATTGGCTTTTCCTGCATGATATTGGATATCACAATCATAATCACTAAGTAATTCCATCCATCGTCTCTGTCTCATATTCAACTCTTTTTGCCCGAAGACATATCTTAAACTCTTATGATCTGTGAATATGGTAAACTTACTACCATAAAGATAATGTCTCCAAATCTTAAGGGCAAAAATTATGGCTCCTAATTCCAAATCATGGGTTGAATAATTTTCTTCATGGCTCTTAAGCTGTCTAGATGCATAAGCTATAACCTTTTGACGTTGCATTAATACGCATCCATAACCTAACTTAGAAGCGTCACAAAAGACTACAAAGTCTTCAGTTCCTTCTGGTAACGCTAGTATGGGTGTATGGGTTAATCTTTGCTTAAGGATTCTAAAGGCTTCTTCTTGTTTTGGTCCCCATTTAAACTTAACAGATTTACAGGTTAACTTAGTTAAAGGAATGGCTATTCTAGAAAAATCTCGGATAAATCTTCTATAATACCAAATGGCATGACAGTAAATTCATAGTGACCATACCTTGTTCTGAATGCGGTTTTAGGAATGTCCTCTTCCTGTACCTTTAGTTGATGATATCCTGATCTTAAATCGATTTTTGAGAAAAATCGAGCTCATTGAAGTTGATCAAACAAATCATCAATTCTCGGTAATGGATACCGATTCTTAATCGTGACTTTGTTCAATTCACGGTAGTCAATGCACATTCGCATTGATCCGTCCTTCTTCTTGACAAATAAAATCGGTGCTTCCCATGGCGAGGAACTTGGCTGTATAAATCCTTTCTCCAATAATTCATCTAATTATTTCTTCAGTTCTTGCATTTCAGCGGGTGCCAAACGATAAGGTGCTTTGGCAATCGGTGCTGTCCCTGGTAATAGGTGAATTCTGAATTCAACTTCCCTGTCTGGTGGTAGTCCTGGCAATTTTTCTGGAAAGACATCTGAAAATTGGGACACTACTGGAATGTCTTTTAATTCTTTTCCTTTCGTTTTAGTGATTATAGAAATCAAATACACTATAGATCCTTTCCTTATACAACTTGCAGTTTTCATCACAGAGATGAATTTAGTGGATCTAGATGGCTTATCTCCTTTGATTGTGATCTTTTCACCTCTTGGTGATTTTACTTGAATTACCTTTTTATCACATAAAATACTGGCTTTATTGGCTATTAACCAATCCATACCTAACACAACATCAAATCCAGCCAGATTTATTGGGTAAAGGTTTGCAATAAACTTTTGATTAAAAATTTCTATTCTTGCTCCCTGCAGGATTTCAGAAATTCTAATGGTTTCTCCATTTGCGGTTTCTACTAAACATTCTTGTGGTAGTTTAGTTAATGATTGATTTAGGAGTTTGCAAAATGAAGTATTAATAAAACTTTAGTTTGCACCAGAGTCAAATAATACTTTCGCAAAAATGTCATTAACTAAAAACGTACCAGCAATTACGTCTGGAATCATCCTGGCTTCATCTGCAGTTAAAACGAATGCTCTAGCATTTTTAGTATTCTTGTTGTTTGCAGCTGGAGTCAATTTTGGGCAGTTGGTCTTAATATGACCTTTTTCTCCACAGTTGTAGCACATTCCATTACTGGCTTTTCTTCTGCAATTTTCTTCCTTGTGTCCTGGCGCCTTACAGTAATTGCAGTAAGTAGAGCATCTTCTAGAATGCTTCTTCTTGCAGTTCCTGCAGTATGGTGCAGAGGTAGAACCTATATTTCTACGGTTGGAATTCCCAGAACGGAATTCTTGGGTAAGCCTTTGGGTTAGGTTTTTCCTCTGGTCTTCTTCTCTAGTACGGATTAACTCATCTGTCAAGGTATTGGCTAGTTCTACAGCTTCTTCTATAATTTGGGGTCTAGCTGCCTTGATTACATGTCTAATCTCTCCAATTAATCCCCAGATATAACGGGAGATTAATACCGGTTCAGGTGATGCAAGGGTAGGTACTATCCTAGCATATTCAAAGAATGTGGTAGTGTAACCCTTACTATGTACCCCGGTCATTCTAAGATTCAGAAACTTATTTGCTATCTGTTCCTTTTCATTAGGAGGGCAGAATTTCCTTTCTACCATATTTTTAAATTCCTCCCATTCCATGTTATAAATCCTATCACTTCCTCTTGACTGGAGGATAGTGTTCCACCATTCTAAGGCTGCGTTTTTAAACAGATTTGAAGCAAACATTATCTTATCTTCTTCAGCATATTTGCTTATTTTTAGAACAGCCTCAGTTTTCTCTATCCAGCGTAGGGCTGCAATGGGTCCTTCATTGCCCGAGAATTCTATTGGTTTACAGGACCAGAATTCTTTGTATGAACAACCATATGGCATGGTTCTTCTTCTTTTGGGAATGGGTGCTTGAAGTATGGGTCCATTGTTCACGCTGTGTTCCGGTTCACTTGGTCGCTTACTGCTATGCTTACTTTTATTATTCGCTTCTTGAACCGTTTGAATAATAAATGGCATTGCATCTATAATTCCTTGTGCCACTATATGTTGAACGACACTATTATCCATTTGGTTTCCATTGTTATTGTTGTCCGGATTCTCATTAACCACGTTAATGTTACTCTGGTTATCGTTATTCAGATTATCCTGATTTTCCTCGTCGGCCATCTGAATTTTAAACAATTTACCAAATATTAATATCACAATTAATATTTGAATATAGCCAATCACATGACACGCACTTTTAACCAAAAGCGTCGAGCATTGGGACTTTTTACTCTATTTATATAGTATGAATCATTACACACTAGTACTGAAATTTAAATTACAATACTGACTGAAATGTAAAGCTACAATACTAATAGTAGGCATCCGTATTGTTTGTTTTTTTTTTCTAACACATAGACACATATACTACTTTATTATTATTATTATTATTATTACTACCGTTCCTGCCATCACCTTCACTGATATGGATTCATCCAAAAATCCATATTACGCTCGTCGTATTTCCATACGAGGCGTTCTCCCACCTGTCGCATTCTATCACTGCTTTCTAAAATTTCCTCCCCAAAAGTCCTAAGTTCTTGGACATTTTCTGCACTCATTGGGGGTGCAGGTTCTAGGACTGGGTTTGGAAACTGGGGTACGGGTTCCTGATACGGAGGCATAGGGGCTTGGTACGGGTATGGATTCTCTAAAATTTCCCTAACATATGCATCACTAATATTGTAGGGATCTTGAGGATCTAACCCTGGGTAAGCTCCTAAGTTGGGCATTGGCACATTTTCCTGTATTGGGTTCTGTTGCACGTAGTCCCTAACATCGTCCCACCAGGGGTCGTAGTTGTTTGGGTCTAGGGAATCTTGTGCAGGTACCCTAGGTATCTCCTCCGGGTTGTAATCGGGCATTTCTATCTGGTTTTCTACTTCCATGGGTTGGTCAGGATTTTGTGGTTGGGGGGCTAGCATTTGTTCCAGGTTTGGGTCAGCAGCAGTGGTTGCTAAAATATGGATATTAGCGATACCCCTATTGAGCATGTCCTGATTATAAGCATCAGTCTCTCTTTTTGCTGCGGCTAACACTCGTTGTTCCTGCAACTTTTTCATTCTTTTCCTACGCTCGTGCGCTCCCCTACTGAACCATCCCCTCTTTTTCTGAGGAAATGGCTCTTCAGACTGAGCCTTAAACACAAAGATTCCTTCTTCTGTGTCAGCAGAATACCCCGAGAGGGCAGGCTGAGAAGAGGAGGTGCCTTCGCTCCTAGGCGAACCAGACAGTTGACGATAGGCGTCAGAAGGTCCTTGGTCGCTCATACTGTAAACTAACAAATAGTCAGATAACACATAGCAAGAAATACAATTATACACATATTTCCATAATTTATTTCCTAACACTTTGAATTTTGATGTCAGTAGAACACTTCTGTGGCTGAATCAGTGGCATAGCTCTGATACCACCTTCTGTCACAGCCCTCGGTCCCTAGTTCCCAGGAACGGGCGGCCGTGAGCCAGTTTCGGTGGTATCACATTTATTTATCCAATTTGGCAGCGGAAATTTTCATCAGGACCGTAGTTAGGAAATATTTGATCAGAGTAAACCACCATGTTTTATAACATTAAACATATGGGTAAAACCTAAGTTTTCAATACACACATTTCATAGGAATAAATCCTATTTATTTAACAAAAACATCCGTTTTATTTTTGGGTAACTTTATTGCCACTTTTCCAAGCCTCCAGTGCTGTCTAGCTGGCTTCTATTTGGCTTTCACATTTTGTTACCTGAAACGCGTTTTAAAAACATTTTGTCAGTGGGAAATACTGGTGAGTGAATCCCAGTTTAATCAGGTTTAAATAAAATTCACAGTGAACAGTATTGAGGGCGATCCCGCAATTACATTTGTTTCCAAGTTATATCAATTATCACCCGTTGGTACTGTCGACACCCGACTTGTGGAAATGTTACTCCTTAACCAGGTTGTGACAAATTTTGTATACAAAACCCCAACATACCCACGATAATTGTATTCTTACAAATACTCAATAACTGCTATTCGCATAGAAAAGTATGTAAGGTTTTGTAAAAACAGTTTACAAAAAGAGGATTACTCACATTGCTGTTTTAGGTTATTCTTTAGGGTTTCTGGTGAATATCTATAATTTACACAAATGCACGTGTGTTAGTATAATAACCCATTTTAACATTAGTAATACCCTCCCCGAGACGGCATTCCAACGACTACGTCGGGCAGAACCACGACAGCCGTTACGGAACCCTAGATCAATCGGGCAGCGTATCTAATACGTCTCCAGGGGTTATAATACTTACATCGTAGCAGAACCTCACTATTTAGGGGGGTATAATGCCCGGGTATAGTAACGCCACTACAGAAAATTTAAGAAAGAAAGAAAGAAGTTGAGCGAGACGGACTGAAGGCCGTTGCCTTCTATTTATAGGGCTGAAATCGCACTTTCTCGCGGCCCGCGTGAAGTAAGGCTAAACCTTACGCGGCCCGCGTCAACATGCGGTCAACGTATAGCTTGGTCCGGTCATCTACTAGGTTCGACACGATGCTGAAACGTGTCATCACAGGGCTGTGCCACATTCCAGGTCGCTCGCGGCCCGCATGAACTTAAACGAAGTTATACGCGGCCCGCATGAACTTAAGATTTTAGCGAAGTCTGGTTACACCCTTACACGGCCCGCGTTAAGTGAGGTGAGGTCCCATGCGGCCCGCCTCAACTTATTATTTATTGTTTTTTTATTTTACTATATATTATAATCTACTTTGGGGCTCGGTTTTCACATACGGGGTGCATATAAAGACATATTGATATATTTAAAGATATATTAGGGTGTCAGAAATATTATGAGGGTGTCGGTTTTACCGAGGGTTGTTATAGAAACTTATATGGGCATAAACTGTTAAAGTGATGCATGTTATGTGATAGATACGTGTAGGAACTTTGTGCTCTATTTGAAACCACTAAATGACTAACTGGTAAATCATACTAGGACGTGATTGACCGACCTTGATTGTTAGCTATATTTGAGAATCTAACCGAGCAAACCGAGGTGAGTTCACACTTTTCTACAAAGCATGGTAATTTCCCGGTGGGAATGGGAATGGGTACAGGAATAGGGATTCCTCGTCCTTTGGGACGCGTTCAGGAATGTGAATTCCTCGTCCTTGAAACGTGTTCAGGAATGTAAATTCCTCGTCCTGTTGGGACGTATTAGACTTACTGGACTAGAACTCTATCAGCGAAGTCCCTCCCTTTTTGTATCGACTTAATCGCCGAGGCTATGGCGAGGGGGTCATTAGTTAATAGCGCTATTAGGTTTAACAAACCTCACACCGTGCCAGTCGGACGGGCGTGTACTAATGGACTATGGCACGTCGGTGGTGATAGAACACCGACGCTAGGGCACAATTGATTTTGTTAGTAGTCGATATGATAAACGAGTCTGGTAGTTTAAAATACTTGGGTAGCTCCCCACGGCCAAAGTGCTGGGCTGGATAGCCAGGGAAGGTGTACATGGGATGATTAACTAATAAACGTTTTCGAACTCTTGGGTAACCCCCACGGCTGGATAGCCGAATGAGATTAAACTATGTTTTTTTGGAAACAACTCTAAAATGGACAACCAACCGTGAACTCACTCAACTTTGCTGTTGACTCGTTATTACATGCTTTGCAGGTCATTAGATGCTATGGAGCTTGCATATGGAGGTGGTCGTTGTGGGATGCGAACTGATATGTCCAGTACTTAATGAATAAACTTTATGAACTTATTAAACCTACTTTTGGACTTTAAACTTATGAACTATGGACTTATGTTTTGAACTAACGTTTTATGCTTCCGCTGCTAACCTAAAATCGGTTTACTTCCTTTTGGTCACCAATCGTATTGTGTTTGGTTTTATTTACTTAATTATGTTGTTCAATATGATTGGTGGCTCGATCCTGGTCATGTCACGCCTCCAAGCGGTGATACTCCGCATGGTGGATTTTGGGGGTGTGACAGATTGGTATCAGAGCCAAATGAAACCAAATGCGACAACGCCGATGGGAAGAACTCTTGAACGATTATGAATGCGCTATCAAATATCATCCGGGCAAAGCCAATGTGGTGGCTGACGCCCTCAGCCGAAAGGATACTATACCTAGGCGTGTACGTGTGTTGTAGCTTACCATCCAATCTAACCTACCTGCTCAGATTCGCGATGCTCAGGCTGAAGCATTGAAGGCTGAGAATATCAGGGCTGAGTCCCTGCGAGGATCGAGACAACGGCTAGAACAAAAGGAAAACGGTGCCTACTATGTTAACGGACGCATCTGGGTTCCACTTTATGGAGATCTACGCGAGCTCGTGATGGATGAAGCGCATAAGTCTCGTTATTCAGTACATCCTGGTTCGGATAAGATGTACCACGACTTAAAAACTACATACTGGTGGCCTGGTATGAAAGCCAGCATAGCAACCTACGTCAGTAAATGCTTGACTTGTGCCAGGGTAAAGGTCGAATACCAGAAACCATCAGGCCCACTCCAACAACCAAAGATACCTAAATGGAAGTGGGAGCAAATTTCCATGGATTTCGTTACTAGCCTGCCCAGGTCTCAACACGGAAACGATACCATTTGGGTGATCGTGGATAGATTGACCAAGTCTGCACATTTTCTGCCTATCAAAGAAACGGATAAGTTTTCTACTCTAGCAGACATCTACTTAAAAGAAGTGGTATCAAGGCACGGAGTGCCAACCTCCATCATTTCTGATCGTGACACGCGTTTCACCTCTGAACTGTGGCAAGCTATGCACAAGTCTTTTGGCTCACGATTAGATATGAGCACCGCTTATCATCCACAGACGGATGGGCAATCAGAACGCACCATCCAAATTCTTGAAGACATGCTTAGGGCGTGTGTAATCGACTTTGGTAATGGCTGGGAAAAGCATCTCCCGTTAGTGGAGTTTTTGTATAACAACAGTTACCACACCAGCATCCAGGCCGCTCCGTTTGAGGCATTGTATGGACGTAAATGCCGATCACCTCTTTGTTGGGCAGAAGTTGGCGATAGTCAAATCACTGGCCCAGAACTCGTAGTAGATACAACCGAGAAGATTGCTCAGATACAACAACGAATGGCGGCAGCTCGTGACCGTCAGAAAAGCTTTGCTGATAAGCGAAGAAAGCCACTCGAGTTCCAGGTTGGGGATCGAGTGTTGCTCAAAGTCTCACCTTGGAAAGGTGTAGTCCGATTTGGCAAACGGGGCAAGCTCAACCCGCGTTATGTCGGACCGTTCGAGATCATTGAGAGAATTGGCAAAGTCGCTTACAGGCTGAACCTACCTGAAGAACTCAGTGGAGTTCACAACGTATTCCATGTGTCGAATTTGAAGAAGTGTTTGTCAGATGAGACCCTCATAGTTCCTCTCAAAGAGCTCACTATCGATGACAAGCTGCAATTTGTCGAGGAACCAGTAGAGATTACGGATCAAGACGTTAAGATTCTCAAGCACACCAGAATACCTCTCGTCCGAGTTCGTTGGAATTCCCGTCGTGGCCTAGAGTATACCTGGGAACGAGAAGACCAAATGAAACTCAAGTATCCCCAACTGTTTAAGAAAAACGTAACCACTACTGAGGCTGAAGCTACTGCAGAATTTCGGGACGAAATTCCAAATCAACGGGGGGATGATGTGACACCCCAGGAAAATCAGGAAAACAACGCAACTTAACTAGCTTCCTCAGTAACCACGCGCTAAATTTCGGGACGAAATTATCTTAACAGGGGGAGAATGTGACAACCCACAAAATCCTATGTATTCCGTACAATTTATTAATAATAATTAATGTGCTTGACGACTGTGTGGAACTACGTAACTGCTTTCTGATATCTGTGTGATATTTATATGCGCCTGTTAACACACTAGTAATGTACAGAAAAGTCATTAAATAGTCGGTTATGATTTCCTAAGTGTTAAAAATTAAAAAAGTTGCAAAAATATATATGTAGGACGCTTTACGGATTAATTAAGCAGTCTAACGGAACAGTGTCGAACCGAACAACCGGACTTTACCCGGAACCTAAAAATATTGACATGACATTATTTTTCCTTTTCTGAACCAGTTAGGGTCCCCGAATACCCTAACACCCGTTATAAATTACAACACACTAATACACTAAATTAGTTACTAAACTAACTAACTACCACTTAACTTTACCATTGAAATTGAACCATAAATACCCACCCCCATAACCGATTGTTCCCTCATGTGGCACACATACCACTCATTTTAGATTATTATAATCTTGCTTGCCTAATATCTACAATACACATTATCTATTGGTTAATGTTGAAGAATGGATTATAAGAATGCACATGAGGTTCACCATTTCATTTATTCAAACACACAAACTTTGCTCATCTCTCTCTCCCTCTCCTTACCTTCGGCTGAAACCATAGCCAACACCCCACCATCATTCAAGTTTCAATCTTACCATTCCAAGTGCACTCAAGTGTGAAGGATCGCATACGAGGGAGCCCGGTGTTTACGGATTGCCAAGGACCTCACCACAACGCTTTTAACCACTCGTTTTTCGTCTAGTTTCTTCCCTAGCCTTGAGCTAGTTGTAAGTGCTTCTAATCAACTTCTTGTTCATGTTTGATGTGGTTAATAAGAGATTTGTCGGTTAAAAATTATGAACATATAAGATCAAGGTCTAAAAGTCTACTAAAATGATAAACAAGGTGGTTAATGGATGAATGCTAGTGTAAAGCATGTAGATCTTGTGTGATTATGATTGTTGGTTGATTATCTGATGTGTTGCTGGATTATATGGATGTTTGATGTTGTTACGATCACTAAACATAATTAACGGGATCAACCGAGCACGAACTAGTAAGCTAGAGACTAAAAACAGCAATCTGTCCATACTTTACAGCCAACTTCAGTTGGCTGTAAACATGTCGTAAATTCAACGAAAAACCGATATTTTGAATCTAAAATATGTTATTATAAAATACGGTTCTAGTGGCACCGGAATCGTAATTTTTGGACCCCGTTTACTATTTTTAAAGTGTTAATTTGTAACAGCAACTTAAGCTGAATTTTGACAGCAATAAATGGGTGTCATACTTTCAGTAATAACCTGAGTTTTGTGATGAATCGGACCACGAAATTTGTACAGTAGATGACAACCGATGCATTTGTAATTACCCCACTGGAATTTCGTAAATCGGACACCCGATGAATTTTTAATAAATTGTTCCGTGGACTGTGGTCAGAAATACATAAATCTGAGTTCAGTCCGGAATATGAATTTTTATAAAATATTGGTAATGAACCGGACCCCGATATTTTTACACAATAAAATATGGAAAGTTTAAGACATCCTGTAAAAATTTGGGAATTTTTGGAATAATTTAACTATTTTATTAAAATGTCCGAAAACAGCTGGTTTTGAATATTAATGCTGAAATGACATAAGTTGTGATTTGCATGTCTGAATGTCGGGTAGGTTATCTGTGAATGATATACCATGTTATATGTGTTATGTGCATTATCGTATGTTTGTTTATGAGTGGGGAATGGATGGGAAACTTATATGGGCATAAACTGTTAAAGTGATGCATGTTATGTGATAGATACGTGTAGGAACTTTGTGCTCTATTTGAAACCACTAAATGACTAACTGGTAAATCATACTAGGACGTGATTGACCGACCTTGATTGTTAGCTATATTTGAGAATCTAACCGAGAAAACCGAGGTGAGTTCACACTTTTCTACAAAGCATGGTAATTTCCCGGTGGGAATGGGAATGGGTACAGGAATAGGGATTCCTCGTCCTTTGGGACGCGTTCAAGAATGTGAATTCCTCGTCCTTGAGACGTGTTCAGGAATGTAAATTCCTCGTCCTGTTGGGACGTATTAGACTTACTGGACTAGAACTCTATCAGCGAAGTCACTCCCTTTTTGTATCGACTTAATCGCTGAGGCTATGGCGAGCGGGTCATTAGTTAATAGCGCTATTAGGTTTAACAAACCTCACACCGTGCCAGTCGGACGGGCGTGTACTAATGGACTATGGCACGTCGGTGGTGATAGAACACCGACGCTAGGGCACAATTGATTTTTGTTAGTAGTCGATATGATAAACGACTCTGGTAGTTTAAAATACTTGGGTAGCTCCCCACGGCCAAAGTGCCGGGCTGGATAGCCAGGGAAGGTGGACATGGGATGGTTAACTAATAAACGTTTTCGAACTCTGGGGTAACCCCCACGGCTGGATAGCCGAATGAGATTAAACTATGTTTTTTTTGGAAACAACTCTAAAATGGACAACCAACCGTGAACTCACTCAACTTTGTTGTTGACTCGTTATTACATGCTTTGCAGGTCATTAGATGCTATGGAGCTTGCATATGGAGGTGGTCGTTGTGGGATGCGAACTGATATGTCTAGTACTTAATGAATAAACTTTATGAACTTATTAAACCTACTTTTGGACTTTAAACTTATGAACTATGGACTTATGTTTTGAACTTATGTTTTATGCTTCCGCTGCTAACCTAAAATCGGTTTACTTCCTTTTGGTCACCAATCGTATTGTGTTTGGTTTTATTTACTTAATTATGTTGTTCAATATGATTGGTGGCTCGATCTTGGTCATGTCACGCCTCCAAGCGGTGATACTCCGCATGGTGGATTTAGGGGGTGTGACAGTGCAAGTCGATAGGGTTCCTTAGCTACAGGCGCGACGCCTGAAACTAAGTCAATGTGAAATTCGACTTGTCGCTGCGACGACAATCCTGGCAAGTCTTCGGGGAAGACTTCAGGAAATTCCCTAACAACTGGGATATCTTCCAACTTTGGCTCAGCGGCTTCTTTGTCCACTACGTGTGCCAAGAAGGCAACACATCCTTTCTGCAAACACTTTCGAGCCTTCAAACAACTAATGATCCTTAGAGGTGTATCGTGCTTTTCTCCATGCACTACAGTTGTCTCTCCATTCGCCATCGGAATGCGAATGATCTTCTCGTGACATACGATCTCTGCTCGGTTGCTTGATAACCAATCCATTCCGACTACCACGTCAAAGCTTCCCAACTCGACGGGCAGAAGATCAAGTGAAAACTCATGCTCTCCCAGTTCTATCACGCAACCTCTAATGACTTCATTCGCTTCTACTAGTTTTCAATTGGCTAGTTCTATCGAGTACGGAATATTTAGCTTACTAGCTACTAACCCAAGCATATTCTTAAATTCTAGGGATACAAAACTATAATCGGCACCAGTATCAAACAGTACAGATGCAAAGCGTTGGTTGATAGGGAACGTACCAGTAACTACGTTCGGATCCTGGCGAGCATCCCTAGCTCCGATGTTGAATACCCTTCCTTGAGCTTGATTGAGCTTTGGGCATTCTCGCTTGAAATGCCCCACATCTCCACGGTTAAAACAACCTGGTCCCCGACCATTACCATTTCCGTTACCACCTTGATTGTTAATGGCTCCATGGTTTCCACTACCAGTTTGATTTCCAAAACCACCACGATTTCCATTACCGCCAATTCCTCCTTGAGGGCGGTTTCCATACCCATTTCCACCACGGTTATTGTTTCCATTCCCGCCGCCACAACCTCTTTGACCACCATTACCACGACCAGTACCCGCCCAACATGTCTCCTTCAAATGGCCAACCTTTCCACAAGATTCACATTTCCTAACTCTGCACTGGCCGGCATGATGGTACTGGCACACATCACATTTGGGCAGAGTGCCCATATACCCTTTTCCTTTGTTTTCTGCACCAGTCTTGACCTCAGCTGGTGGGTTCACATCCTTCTTCTTGTTAGCGCTGTTGGTACCTTTCTTGAAGTTTGAGAACTTCCTTTTGTTCTCACCGGACGACTCAACGTGAGTCTCCTTCTTCTTCTGGTTAGAGATTGAGAACTTGTTCAACCTGATTACCTCTTCAGTCAGGGCCACACTTAGATCAATAGCCTCGGTGATTGTTGCGGGCTTCGATGTCGTCACCATACACATGATTTGGGGTGCCAATCCCCAAATAAATGCTCAATGCGCTTGAATTCCGGATCAACCATATAAGGAATGACGCGAGACAAATCGTGAAATCTCTGCACATATTCAGCAATCTTCGGACCACCCATCTTGAGGTTCCAGAACTCAGTTTCCTACTTTTGAATCTCAACCCTTGAGTGGTAATTCTTCCGCATGAGTTCCTTCATTTCGTCCCATGTCATGGCATATGCAGCCTCTTCTCCTAAGGTTTGAACTTGGAGATTCCACCATGATAGAGCGCCATCTAGAAAAAGTCCCGAGATGTAGGTGACCTGGTGCTTCGGCGCACACTTGCTCATTCTTATCATAGAATCAGTCTTCTCCGTCCATCTGACAAAAGCTGCAGCACCCCCGGTGCCGTCGAAATTCAGAGGCTTACAGTCTAAGAACTGCTTACACGTACAGCCTGTACAAGCAACATTATTCACAGCAAGCATTAGCGAACGCACATGAAATATCCAGATGTAACGTAATATGTCTTTAGAGACTTAAACATTACCATGAGGTGGGTTGTTTCCAGAGGTACCCCCGCTATGTTCAGAGCGCAGGGCCTCGTGCTATGCTATCGCTCGTGAAATCTGTTCTTGTAACTCAGCCTCTGTGGTGGGTAATCGAGTTTCTCTTCCTGGAGGCATCTTCTATAAGAAGATCGCATTGGTCAGGTCATAGTAAGTATAGTAAGTACATGACATGTATACGTAATAATGTCTATCAACGCAAGTAAACACATAACATCCCAATCATAACTTAAACGAGTAATTCAACAACGTATGTAATGAGAATGTTGCTATTGAGCTTTCATATACCAATGACCACAAATACAGTTTTACATGTTCTACAATGTACAATACATCAAAAGGGACTATGATGTGTGCAAGGTGTTATATATTTTTGATGTACATTTAAGCCCTTTTTACACTTTTAGCCAAGTTTTAAATTTATAAAACACGATATTTACTAACACTAAACACACATATGGGCAAGTGCACCCATCGTGGATGTAGTATAGTGTTGGTAAGATACCGAGGTCGTCCAAGGACACAAGAGCTTTTAGTACCGGTTTATCCTCAACGTCTAATCAAATCAAAAAGTTATAAAAGATTTTTAAACTAAGAAAATAAAAACTAACTAAATGCTGAAAATTAAAATAAAATAAAAAACAGATAGACAAGATGAATCACTTGGATCCGACTCGTGTATTAGTATAATCTTTGATTATTTTCGCACTTTTGCACTTGTTTAAGAGATTATCTTAGTTATTGTAGTAGGCCCCTCTTTTGAAGGCGACGTTACCCTCAACCCAGTAGTTTGAGTCAGCAAGGATACAATCCTAAAGGGTTGGATTATTGGAAGATAATGAATTAAGTTATTAATGCAAATTATGGTAGGCCCCGCTTTTGGCGGTGACGTTACCCTCGGCTAAGTAGTCTGAGTCAGCAGGGATACAGTCCTAAATAGCCGGATTATAGTATTAATAGTAGTTAACTTATGAGGGGGTCAAAGAGTTTGGATCCCCGCCATCCAATACCTATGGTCATTGAAGGAGATCCTACTAAATTTGACCCAGGTCCCTTGCAGGACCTCTAAACGCTGAACAAGGGCAAGACCCTTACCAAACCGTTCCCTTAACCCCCGACCAGGTTGCCAACATACCTCCATATAGACCGTGGAGGTATGAATGGTGAAAATCTTTTATTTTATATAGACAGTAAAATAATGCCAAGACACCACAGACAAACGATAAGGAAAGATCACCTTCAACATAAGCAACTAGTTATTAAAATCATTAATACAAAACCAAATAAAAAGTGCAAAAGATTAAAAATAAAAAGTATTATACTAAACACTTGTCTTCACCAAGTGATGTAAGAGACTTAGGCAAACATGGCCTTGATTGTCAAGAACTCTTACGATCAATCTTGGATCCCGAGACGACTCACACACTCTATGATGGACAATGGATGATGGTGGTGGATGATGGTGTTATGGTGGTGGTGGGTGGTGGATGAAGTGTGAGAGAGGTGGTGTGCCAAGGGATGAGTTGAAATGAAACCAAGCACTCCTATTTATAGGCTGAACAGAAGGCTGAGCACGGCCCCGTGTCCGCTGGACACGCCCCCGTGCCTGTCTGACACTATCTCTCTTCATTAATTGTAATTCGCAATTACAATTAATGCGCCTGCTGTACTTTCACCACGCCCCCGTGCTCACTGGACATGGCCCCGTGGTGGGCAATAGAAGCTTCTATAGGTTTGTCTTTTCTGCTGCTTCTTGGGCACGGCCCCGTGCTGGGTGAGCACGGGGCGTGTTCAGTCTTCTGACTTCTCTTTTCTGCTTGGGAAGATGCCGTTGAGGGGTCGGGCAATCCACTTTTGTTCCTTTTCTTGTATTTATGTTAGATTTAGCTGTCTTTTTACTTCTTTTGTGAATTTGAGCTCATTTTATCCTGAAAATACAAAAGGAAGACAAAAACACTCTTTTTCCAACATTAGTACTTAAAAAGGGTTAGTTTTATGCCTCAATTGATGTAATTTATATGTTGCATTTTACACACATCAAATACCCCCACACTTGAACTTTTGCTTGTCCTCAAGCAAAACTCTTTAATATGTGGCTTACACTCCCAAATGGAATGGGTAGAAGAGAAGGTTTTTAGCTTGTCATAGAGTGTCGGGAATCCAAGATTTTTGGGTTTTATTTTTATTTATTCACAATCCTATTCGTTATGATTTGTTTAGAACATTTCATAGGAGAAATTACTAATTTGGGCATAACATGCCTTTTTAAAATTCCATTTATATACAAGTTCACATACCTCACGGGAGAAATCACTCACACTCGGCCGAAGGTGTATTTTTAGTGAATCACTCGAGAGCGGCGTGGAACTTATTCCTACCATAAGCTTGCCAAGCAATCAATCCTCCTCCTTTTTAACTTGTTACCGTTGTAAATATCAAGAGGACTTTTTGGGTACAGGCTTGGGCTAAAGGTGGGTGAATGGGTTAGTAGAAAATGGCGAAAAGCGTAAAAAGCGTCGGTTTTCGTAAAACACTTTGTTTTAGTGACTTTTTATTTCGAAGTATTTCTCCAAACAAGCTTTTGTTTTAATAGCTTTGTTTGTTTATTTCTAACTTCATCATATTATTATTATTAGTATTATTTTTTTTAAGGTGCTCGTGTGCATGCCCTTTTTTCCGAAAAAAATGGTTAGAAGACTTACCGGTTTTTGATGTACACTCGCTTGTTCGTAACATGTTGGGTATGATGTGGATGCTTTTCATTCGTTAACCGTTTGAAGTGAGATCTCCTCTTCTTCATCCTTAATGGATCCTTGGTAGAGTTTAGCCGTTGGCCATTGACTTTAAATGGTATCCCATTTCGAGCTTTAATTTCTACTGCACCGTGAGGAAAAACATAGGTGACGGAAAAAGGTCCTGACCACCTAGATTTTAGTTTACCAGGAAATAATCGAAGTCGTGAATTAAACAACAGAACTTGATCTCCCACCCGAAATTCATTAGACTTAATATATTTATCATGTAAATGTTTCATTCTTTCCTTATAAATTTCGGAGTTAGAGTATGCATAGTTCCTTAATTCGTCTAATTCATTCATTTGACAAAATCGGTTTTTACCGGCAGTTTCTAAGTCTAAGTTTACATTTTTTATTGCCCAGTAGGCTCTGTGAGCTATTTCTACAGGCAAGTGACAGCTTTTTCCGTAGACGAGCTTATACGGGGTTGTGCCTATAGTGGTTTTATAAGCAGTTCGAAAGGCCCATAAAGCATCGTCCAATTTGTCAGCCCATTCCTTTTTATTTAAACCTACGGTTTTTTCAAGTATTCGTTTTAAACCTCGGTTAGTCACTTCGGCTTGCCCATTTGTTTGAGGGTGATACGCTGTTGAGACCCGGTGATAGACCCCATACCTTGTTAATATTTTTTCGAGTTGATGATTGCAAAAATGGGTACCTCTATCAGTTATCAAAGCTTTTGGTGTTCCAAAATGAGAAAATAATTTTTTCAGAAATTTTACCACTACTCTTCCATCATTTGTTGGAAGAGCTTCGGCCTCCGCCCATTTAGACAAGTAATCGACTGCCACAAGTGTATATTTGTTTCCTTTTGACGGTGGGAAAGGTCCCATAAAATCGAGTCCCCACACATCAAAAATTTCACAAACGAGAATGCCGTTTTGAGGCATTTCGTTTTTGGAAGAAATATTACCTGATCTTTGGCAAGCATCACATGCCTTTACAAGGTTTTGTGCATCCTTGTAAATGGTTGGCCAATAAAATCCTGAATCAAATACCTTTCGTGCGGTACTAGCGGCACCATGATGTCCTCCGCATGGACCTTCATGACAATGACGGAGAATTCTTCGTGCTTCATTTCCATGGACGCACCTTCGGATGAGCTGGTCGGCACACATTTTGAATAGGTAAGGGTCTTCCCAAAAGTAATGCCTTACTTTAGCAAAGAATTTCTTTCTTTGGTGATGCGGCCATCCTTTGGTGACTATACCGCTGGCTAGATAATTAGCATAGTCGGCATACCATGGTTCTAGGCTACTCTCCATCATCTCCAAGTACTCTGTGGGAAATTTTTCGTTGATTTGCTCGTGCCTGGTCGCCTCCAAAGCTGGGTCTTCTAGGCGTGAAAGATGATCTGTAGCAGAGTTCTCTGTTCCTCTTTTGTCCTTGATTTCGATGTCGAACTCTTGGAGGAGTAGAATCCATCTGATCAAACGGGGTTTTGCGTCTTGTTTCTTGAAGAGGTATCTGATAGCTGCATTGTCTGCATAGACTACAGTTTTAGAAGGAACAAGGTAAGAACGGAATTTATCAAAAGCAAATACCACAGCTTGTAATTCTTTTTCTGTAGTTGTGTAATTTTCTTGTGCATCGTTAAGCGTTTTACTAGCGTAATAAATTGGGTGGAAATGCTTTTCTTTTCTTTGCCCCAAGACTGCTCCAACAGCAAAGTCACTTGCATCACACATGATTTCGAAAGGAAATTTCCAATCGGTGCATTGACTAGCATTTCCTTAAAACATAAGTAACACAACATTGTCTTACGGCGTTGACTCATGCAACGGACACTACAACCTGATAACATAAAACATTGTTCAGAAGACACAAACATCAACATGAAATAAACGCAGTTTAAGAACTGTGACTCGTCCAGGAAAAAGTCACATCCCTTAAACTTGGATGACCTCGTAACTCTTAAGCAGCGGGAAAACGTAACATACCACGCTAGATCTTTAGTTCCCTGAAATACATGTAAGTAGGAAAAATCAACAATAATGTTGAGCGAGTTCACGTGTAAGTGAGTAATAAAACCTTTGTAAGTATAAAAATCCTGGTATGTAGCAAATAAGGAAAAAGAGATCACCAATGGTTTGCAAGGCCATTGATATGTGTGAAGTGCAAGTAGGAAGACTCAAACCTAGCGGATTTGGCGTTGGGCACAAAGTCACCCCGAGGTCCGTTATGCTGGGCCTGGGGCTGGGCTCGCTACACCCAGATAGATCTACCGCTACTGTCCCTCGGTCCTACAATGAGGATTAATGGCCTCAAGTTGCGCCTACCCACTCACATGATCTAAGTAGTAACCCTCCTTATGCTAACCATACCATGTAAAAAGTATTCGCAATCATAGTAACATGTATTTCACCCCCGCAGTTTAGGAAATTGAAAACAGTTAAGAGAAATGGGGGACATGAACTCACAGTGGTGCGTCTCTATCAAGAAAACTCCTGATCAATCTGCTGAATGACGAACTACACGTACTAACTTTTATTAGACGGACGGTCGTGCCTTAGCTTTGTTATGATTAAGCTATGGTATTAAGAAGTCACACCAAATTAACCACGCTTCCGCAAAACCAGGGTGTGACATAGAAATCCTTTAAATATTGGTATATCTTATCCGATCCTGGATGGATCAAGTGTCGTGACTTGTGAGCTTCATCGAAAATTACTTCTCTAAGACCACCAAAGAGGGGTACCCAAATTCTTCCCATGAAACACAATTTTCCTTCCTTATTGGGCACTAACTGTTTCTCCATCCCACAGAGATATTCGTCTTCAAGATTCTTTTCCTTAAGAGCTTCTCTCTGCGTGGCACGAATGCGCAACGAGAGGTCCGTTTGAATAATCATTTCCAAAGCCCTAACCCTTATGGGCTTAATCCTTTCCTTCCGACTCATGGCGTCTTCTACCACATTCGCCTTCCCTGGGTGATACTTAATTTCACAATCATAATCATTTAACAGCTCAACCCATCGGCGCTGTCTCATGTTAAGCTCTTTCTGATCGAATATATGTTGCAGGATCTTGTGATATGTAAAGATCGTACAGCGGGTACCATACAAGTAATGTCGCCAGATCTTCAAAGCGAACACCGCTGCGCCTAATTCCAAATCATGCGTGGTGTAATTTTTCTCATGAACCTTCAATTGGCGAGAGGCATAAGCTATAACCTTCTGTCGCTGCATCAGCACGCAGCCTAAACCATGACGCGAGGCATCGCAATACACCACGAAGTCATCAATGCCTTCGGGTAGAGATAAAATCGGTGCATCGCAAAGCTTGTTTTTCAGCAACTGAAAGGCTTCTTCTTGCTTAACTCCCCATTCGTACTTCTTGTTCTTTTGCGTAAGGGAGGTCAAAGGTTGAGCGATTTTTGAAAAATCCTCAATGAATCTGCGGTAATAACCAGCCAAACCTAGGAACTGACGTATCTCGGTTGGCGTCTTCGGAGTTTCCCAATTCTTGATCGCCTCGATCTTTGTGGGATCCACATGAATTCCATCTTCGTTAACCACGTGACCAAGGAACTGAAGTTCACGCAACCAGAACTCGCACTTCGAGAACTTTGCGTATAATTTCTCTTCCTTGAGCAGCTCTAAGATAGCTCTTAAATGTTGCTCATATTCTTCCTTCGTCTTTGAATAAATCAAAATATCGTCGATAAACACAATCACAAATTTATCGAGATATGGCTTGCAGACTCTATTCATCAAATCCATAAACACTACTGGCGCGTTTGTCAAACCAAACGGCATAACCAAGAACTCGTAGTGTCCATATCAAGTTCTGAAGGCAGTCTTTGGAATACTTTCCTCTTGAATTCTCTACTGGTGATAACCTGATCGAAGATCAATCTTGGAGTAAAAACTCAAACCTTGTAGTTGATCAAACAGGTCATCAATCCTTGGCAAAGGATACCGATTCTTAATGGTCAACTTGTTAAGCTCTCGGTAGTCGATACACATGCGGAAACTACCGTCTTTCTTCTTAACGAACAAAACTGGAGCACCCAAAGGCGAGAAGCTTGGTCTGATAAATCCCTTGTCCAAAAGCTCCTGAAGTTGTGTCGACAACTCCTGCATTTCTGAAGGTGCATGTCACACCCCCAAAATCTACCATGCGGAGTATCACCGCTTGGAGGCGTGACATGACCAGGATCGAGCCACCAATCATATTGAACAACATAATTAAGTAAATAAAACCAAATACAATTAGATTGGTGACCAAAAGGAAGTAAACCGATTTTAGGTTAGCAGCGGAAGCATAAAACATAATTTCAAAGCATAAGTCCATAGTTCATAAGTTTAAAGTCCAAAAGAAGGTTTAATAAGTTCATAAAGTTTATTCATTAAGTACTGGACATATCAGTTCGCATCCCACAACGACCACCTCCATATGCAAGCTCCATAGCATCTAATGACTTGAAAAGCATGTAATAACGAGTCAACAACAAAGTTGAGTGAGTTCACGGTTGGTTGTCCATTTTAGAGTTGTTTCCAAAAAAGCATAGTTTAATCTCATTCGGCTATCCAGCCGTGGGGGTTACCCCAGAGTTCGAAAACGTTTATTAGTTAACCATCCCATGTCCACCTTCCCTGGCTATCCAGCCCGGCACTTTGGCCGTGGGGAGCTACCCAAGTATTTTAAACTACCAGACTCGTTTATCATATCGACTACTAACAAAAATCAATTGTGCCCTAGCGTCGGTGTTCTATCACCACCGACGTGCCATAGTCCATTAGTACACGCCCGTCCGACTGGCACGGTGTGAGGTTTGTTAAACCTAATAACGCTATTAACTAATGACCCGCTCGCCATAGCCTCGGCGATTAAGTCGATACAAAAAGGGAGGGACTTCGCTGATAGAGTTCTAGTCCAGTAAGTCTAATACGTCCCAACAGGACGAGGAATTTACATTCCTGAACACGTCTCAAGGACGAGGAATTCACATTCCTGAACGCGTACCAAAGGACGAGGAATCCCTATTCCTGTACCCATTCCCATTCCCACCGGGAAATTACCATGCTTTGTAGAAAAGTGTGAACTCACCTGGGTTTGCTCGGTTAGATTCTCAAATATAGCTAACAATCAAGGTCGGTCAATCACGTCCTAGTATGATTTACCAGTTAGTCATTTAGTGGTTTCAAATAGAGCACAAAGTTCCTACACGTATCTATCACATAACATGCATCACTTTAACAGTTTATGCCCATATAAGTTTCCCATCCATTCCCCACTCATAAACAAACATACGATAATGCACATAACACATATAACATGGTATATCATTCACAGATAACCTACCCGACATTCAGACATGCAAATCACAACTTATGTCATTTCAGCATTAATATTCAAAACCGGCTGTTTTCGGACATTTTAATAAAATAGTTAAATTATTCCAAAAATTCCCAAATTTTTTCAGGATGTCTTAAACTTTCCATATTTTATTGTGTAAAAATATCGGGGTCCGGTTCATTACCAATATTTTATAAAAATTCATATTCCGGACTGAACTCAGATTTATGTATTTCTGACCACAGTCCACGGAACAATTTATTAAAAATTCATTGAGTGTCCGATTTACGAAATTCCAGTGGGGTAATTACAAATGCATCGGTTGTCATCTACTGTACAAATTTCATGGTCCGATTCATCACAAAACTCAGGTTATTACTAAAAGTATGACACCCATTTATTGCTGTCAAAATTCAGCTTAAGTTGCTGTTACAAATTAACACTTTAAAAATAGTAAACGGGGTACAAAAATTACGATTCTGGTGCCATTAGAACCGTATTTTATAATAACATATTTTAGATTTAAAATATCGGTTTTTCGTTGATTTTACGACCTGTTTACAGCCAACTGAAGTTGGCTGTAAAGTATGGACATATTGCTGTTTTTAGTCTCTTTACCATTGAAATTGAACCATAAATACCCACCCCCATAACCGATTGTTCCCTCATGTGGCACACATACCACTCATTTTAGATTATTATAATCTTGCTTGCCTAATATCTACAATACACATTATCTATTGGTTAATGTTGAAGAATGGATTATAAGAATGCACATGAGGTTAACCATTTCATTTATTCAAACACACAAACTTTGCTCATCTCTCTCTCCCTCTCCTTACCTTCGGCTGAAACCATAGCCAACAGCCCACCATCATTCAAGTTTCAATCTTACCATTCCAAGTGCACTCAAGTGTGAAGGATCGCATACGAGGGAGCCCGGTGCTTACGGATTGCCAAAGACCTCACCACAACGCTTTTAACCACTCGTTTTTCGTCTAGTTTCTTCCCTAGCCTTGAGCTAGTTGTAAGTGCTTCTAATCAACTTCTTGTTCATGTTTGATGTGGTTAATAAGAGATTTGTCGGTAAAAAATTATGAACATATAAGATCAAGGTCTAAAAGTCTACTAAAATGATGAACAAGGTGGTTAATGGATGAATGTTAGTGTAAAGCATGTAGATCTTGTGTGATTATGATTATTGGTTGATTATCTGATGTGTTGCTGGATTATATGGATGTTTGATGTTGTTACGATCACTAAACATAATTAACGGGATCAACCGAGCACAAACTAGTAAGCTAGAGACTAAAAACAGCAATCTGTCCATACTTTACAGCCAACTTCAGTTGGCTGTAAACAGGTCGTAAATTCAACGAAATACTGATATTTTGAATCTAAAATATGTTGTTATAAAATACGGTTCTAATGGCACCGGAATCGTAATTTTTGGACTCCGTTTACTATTTTTAAAGTGTTAATTTGTAACAGCAACTTAAGCTGAATTTTGACAGCAATAAATGGGTGTCATACTTTCAGTAATAACCTGAGTTTTGTGATGAATCGGACCATGAAATTTGTACAGTAGATGACAACCGATGCATTTGTAATTACCCCACTGGAATTTCGTAAATCGGACACTCGATGAATTTTTAATAAATTGTTCCGTGGACTGTGGTCAGAAATACATAAATCTGAGTTCAGTCCAGAATATGAATTTTTCTAAAATATTGGTAAAGAACCGGACCCCGATATTTTTACACAATGAAATTGGAAAGTTTAAGACATCCTGTAAAAATTTGGGAATTTTTGGAATAATTTAACTATTTTATTAAAATGTCCGAAAACAACCGGTTTTGAATATTAATGCTGAAATGACATAAGTTGTGATTTGCATGTCTGAATGTCGGGTAGGTTATCTGTGAATGATATACCTTGTTATATGTGTTATGTGCATTATCGTATGTTTGTTTATGAGTGGGGAATGGATGGGAAACTGTCACAGCCCTCGGTCCCTAGTTCCCGGGAACGGGCGGCCGTGAGCCAGTTTCGGTGGTATCACATTTATTTATCCAATTTGGCAGCGGAAATTTTCATCAGGACCGTAATTAGGAAATATTTGATCAGAGTAAACCACCATGTTTTATAACATTAAACATATGGGTAAAACCCAAGTTTTCAATACACACATTTCATAGGAATAAATCCTATTTATTTAACAAAAACATCCGTTTTATTTTTAGGTAACTTTATTGCCACTTTTCCAAGCCTCCAGTGCTGTCTAGCTGGCTTCTATTTGGCTTTCACATTTTGTTACCTGAAACGCGTTTTAAAAACAGTTTGTCAGTGGGAAATACTGGTGAGTGAATCCCAGTTTAATCAGGTTTAAATAAAATTCACAGTGAACAGTATTGAGGGCGATCCCGTAATTACATTTGTTTCCAAGTTATATCAATTATCACCCGTTGGTACTGTCGACACCCGACTTGTGGAAATGTTACTCCTTAACCAGGTTGTAACAAATTTTGTATACAAAACCCCAACATACCCACGATAATTGTATTCTTACAAATACTCAATAACTGCTATTCGCATAGAAAAGTATGTAAGGTTTTGTAAAAACAGTTTACAAAAAGAGGATTACTCACATTGCTGTTTTAGGTTATTCTTTAGGGTTTCCTGGTTAATATCTATAATTTACACAAATGCACGTGTGTTAGTATAATAACCCATTTTAACATTAGTAATACCCTCCCCGAGACGGCATTCCAACGACTACGTCGGGCAGAACCACGACAGCCGTTACGGAACCCTAGATCAATCGGGCAGCGTATCTAATACGTCTCCAGGGGTTATAATACTTACATCGTAGCAGAACCTCGCTATTTAGGGGGTATAATGCCCGGGTATAGTAACGCCACTACAGAAAATTTAAGAAAGAAAGAAAGAAGTTGAGCGAGATGGACTGAAGGCCGTTGCCTTCTATTTATAGGGCTGAAATCGCACTTTCTCGCGGCCCGCGTGAAGTAAGGCTAAACCTTACGCGGCCCGCGTCAACATGCGGTCAACGTATAGCTTGGTCCGGTCATCTACTAGGTTTGACACGATGCTGACACGTGTCATCACCGGGCTGTGCCACATTCCAGGTCGCTCGCGGCCCGCATGAACTTAAACGAAGTTATACGCGGCCCGCATGAACTTAAGATTTTAGCGAAGTCTGGTTACACCCTTACACGGCCCGCGTTAAGTGAGGTGAGGTCCCATGCGGCCCGCCTCAACTTATTATTTATTGTTTTTTTTATTTTACTATATATTATAATCTACTTTGGGGCTCGGTTTTCACATACGGGGTGCATATAAAGACATATTAATATATTTAAAGATATATTAGGGTGTCAGAAATATTATGAGGGTGTCGGTTTTACCGAGGGTTGTTATATCCTCCCCACCTTGTTTTAGAGCTCATCCTCGAGATCTATTGGAACAAGTGTGGATATTTCTTTTGCATTTCTAATTCAAGTTCCCATGTGTATTCAGGTCCTCTTTTGGAGTCCCACTTTACTTTGACAAGAACTAATCTCTTATGCTTGAGATTCTTAATTTTTCTATCTTCAATCTGTAGAGGCCTCTCTACAAATTTGAGTTGTTCATTAACCTCTATATCTTTGAGAGGTACTACGAGTGATTCATCAGTTAGGCACTTTTTGAGATTAGATACATGAAATACATCATGTATTCCTGCCATTTCCTCTGGCAGTTGTAGCTGATAGGCTACAGGTCCTACTCTTTTAAGAATCTTGAAAGGTCCAATATACCTGGGACTAAGCTTTCCTCTCTTGATGAATCTTACCACTCCTTTCCAAGGAGAGACTTTTAATAATACTTTATCTTCTACTTGAAATTCTAATGGTTTGCGTCTGTTATCGGCATAGCTCTTTTGTCGATCACGTGCTGTTTTCAGTCGTTCCTTGACTTGAATGATTTTATCAGTTGTTTCCTGTACTATCTCGGGTCCAGATAATTGTTTTTCCCCAATTTCTGCCCAACAGACTGGGGTTCTACACTTTCGTCCATAAAGTGCTTTGAATGGTGCAGCATTGATACTTGTGTGATAACTGTTATTATAAGAAAATTCTATTAAAGGTAAGTGTTCGTCCCAATTACCTCCAAAATCAATTACACAAGCTCTAAGCATGTCCTCCATTGTCTGAATTGTTCTTTCGCTTTGCCCGTCTGTTTGAGGATGATAAGTTGTGCTTAGATTTAACCTGGTTCCCATTTCTTTTTGGAAACTTGACCAAAAATGAGAAGTAAAACGGCTATCTCTATCGGAAACAATTGACAAAGGAATGCCATGTAAAGAAACGATTTCATTTACATACAATTTGGCTAATTGTTCCATACTAAAGGTTTCCTTCATTGGTAAGAAATGAGCTGACTTGGTTAACCTATCTACAATCACCCAGATTGTATCATTACCTTTCCTTGTTTTGGGCAGTTTGGTAACAAAATCCATTGTTATCAATTCCCATTTCCAGACTGGCAATTCTAATTGTTGTAACAAACCTGAGGGTTTCTGATGTTCAGCTTTAACTTGTGAGCAAGTTAAACATTTAGAAACATAAGCTGCTACATCCTTTTTCATTCCTATCCACCAGAAATTTTTCCTTAAATCCTGGTACATTTTATCACTTCCTGGATGCATCGTATATTTAGACTTATGAGCTTCTTCTAATATACGGTGACGTAAATTTTCTAATTTAGGTATCCACATTCTCTTTTTATGGAACCTCCAAATTCCATCTGTTCCTTGTCCTAATTCCTTAATCATTCCTTTTAATTTTTCAGTATCCTCCTTGATTACTGATTCTTGTGCTTTTCTAATCTGATTGTTTAAATCTACTTGTAGATTTAATTTAAGAGAGCGTACCCTTTTTGGCTTTTCATGATATTTTCGACTTAAAGCATCAGCCACTACATTGGCTTTTCCTGCATGATATTGGATATCACAATCATAATCACTAAGTAATTCCATCCATCGTCTCTGTCTCATATTCAACTCTTTTTGCCCGAAGACATATCTTAAACTCTTATGATCTGTGAATATGGTAAACTTACTACCATAAAGATAATGTCTCCAAATCTTAAGGGCAAAAATTATGGCTCCTAATTCCAAATCATGGGTTGAATAATTTTCTTCATGGCTCTTAAGCTGTCTAGATGCATAAGCTATAACCTTTTGACGTTGCATTAATACGCATCCATAACCTAACTTAGAAGCGTCACAAAAGACTACAAAGTCTTCAGTTCCTTCTGGTAACGCTAGTATGGGTGTATGGGTTAATCTTTGCTTAAGGATTCTAAAGGCTTCTTCTTGTTTTGGTCCACATTTAAACTTAACAGATTTACAGGTTAACTTAGTTAAAGGAATGGCTATTCTAGAAAAATCTCGGATAAATCTTCTATAATAACTGGCCAATCCTAAGAAACTTCTAACTTCAGTTGGTGACTATGGGGTTTTCCATTTGGTAATTGCCTCGATTTTTGTTGGATCTACATGAATTCCTTCATGGTTAACTAAATGTCCGAGAAATTGTACTTGTTCTAACCAAAATTCACACTTTGAAAATTTAGCATAAAGCTTTTCCTTTCTCAATAAACTTAAAAGTAAGTGCAAGTGCTTTGCATGCTCCTCTTTACTTTTAGAGTAAATTAGAATATCATCTATGAAAACAATTATGAATTTATCCAAATATGGCTTACATATTCGGTTTATCATGTTCATAAATGCGGCTGGGGCATTGGTTAAACCAAATGGCATGACAGTAAATTCATAATGACCATACCTTGTTCTGAATGCGGTTTTAGGAATGTCCTCTTCCTGTACCTTTAGTTGATGATATCCTGATCTTAAATCGATTTTTGAGAAAAATCGAGCTCATTGAAGTTGATCAAACAAATCATCAATTCTCGGTAATGGATACCGATTCTTAATCGTGACTTTGTTCAATTCACGGTAGTCAATGCACATTCGCATTGATCCGTCCTTCTTCTTGACAAATAAAATCGGTGCTTCCCATGGCGATGAACTTGGCTGTATAAATCCTTTCTCCAATAATTCATCTAATTGTTTCTTCAGTTCTTGCATTTCAGCGGGTGCCAAACGATAAGGTGCTTTGGCAATCGGTGCTGTCCCTGGTAACAGGTGAATTCTGAATTCAACTTCCCTGTCTGGTGGTAGTCCTGGCAATTTTTCTGGAAAGACATCTGAAAATTGGGACACTACTGGAATGTCTTTTAATTCTTTTCCTTTCGTTTTAGTGATTATAGAAATCAAATACACTATAGATCCTTTCCTTATACAACTTGCAGTTTTCATCACAGAGATGAATTTAGTGGATCTAGATGGCTTATCTCCTTTGATTGTGATCTTTTCACCTCTTGGTGATTTTACTTGAATTACCTTTTTATCACATAAAATACTGGCTTTATTGGCTATTAACCAATCCATACCTAACACAACATCAAATCCAGCCAGATTTATTGGGTAAAGGTTTGCAATAAACTTTTGATTAAAAATTTCTATTCTTGCTCCCTGCAGGATTTCAGAAATTCTAATGGTTTCTCCATTTGCGGTTTCTACTAAACATTCTTGTGGTAGTTTAGTTAATGATTGATTTAGGAGTTTGCAAAATGAAGTATTAATAAAACTTTGGTTTGCACCAGAGTCAAATAATACTTTTGCAAAAATATCATTAACTAAAAACGTACCAGCAATTACGTCTGGAATCATCCTGGCTTCATCTTCAGTTAAAACGAATGCTCTAGCATTTTTAGTATTCTTGTTGTTTGCAGCTGGAGTCAATTTTGGGCAGTTGGTCTTAATATGACCTTTTTCTCCACAGTTGTAGCACATTCCATTACTGGCTTTTCTTCTGCAATTTTCTTCCTTGTGTCCTGGCGCCTTACAGTAATTGCAGTAAGTAGAGCATCTTCTAGAATGCTTCTTCTTGCAGTTCCTGCAGTATGGTGCAGAGGTAGAACCTATATTTCTACGGTTGGAATTCCCAGAACGGAATTCTTGGGTAAGCCTTTGGGTTAGGTTTTTCCTCTGGTCTTCTTCTCTAGTAGGGATTAACTCATCTGTCAAGGTATTGGCTAGTTCTACAGCTTCTTCTATAATTTGGGGTCTAGCTGCCTTGATTACTTGTCTAATCTCTCCAATTAATCCCCAGATATAACGGGAGATTAATACCGGTTCAGGTGATGCAAGGGTAGGTACTATCCTAGCATATTCAAAGAATGTGGTAGTGTAACCCTTACTATCTACCCCGGTCATTCTAAGATTCAGAAACTTATTTGCTATCTGTTCCTTTTCATTAGGAGGGCAGAATTTCCTTTCTACCATATTTTTAAATTCCTCCCATTCCATGTTATAAATCCTATCACTTCCTCTTGACTGGAGGATAGTGTTCCACCATTCTAAGGCTGCGTTTTTAAACAGATTTGAAGCAAACATTATCTTATCTTCTTCAGCACATTTGCTTATTTTTAGAACAGCCTCAGTTTTCTCTATCCAGCGTAGGGCTGCAATGGGTCCTTCATTGCCCGGGAATTCTATTGGTTTACAGGACCAGAATTCTTTGTAAGAACAACCATATGGCATGGTTCTTCTTCTTTTGGGAATGGGTGCTTGAAGTATGGGTCCATTGTTCACGCTGTGTTCCGGTTCACTTGGTCGCTTACTGCTATGCTTACTTTTATTATTCGCTTCTTGAACCGTTTGAATAATAAATGGCATTGCATCTATAATTCCTTGTGCCACTATATGTTGAACGGCACTATTATCCATTTGGTTTCCATTGTTATTGTTGTCCGGATTCTCATTAACCACGTTAATGTTACTCTGGTTATCGTTATTCAGATTATCCTGATTTTCTTCGTCGGCCATCTGAATTTTAAACAATTTACCAAATATTAATATCACAATTAATATTTGAATATAGCCAATCACATGACACGCACTTTTAACCAAAAGCGTCGAGCATTGCGACTTTTTACTCTATTTATATAGTATGCATCATTACACACTTGTACTGAAATTTAAATTACAATACTGACTGAAATGTAAAGCTACAATACTAATAGTAGGCATCCGTATTGTTTGTTTTTTTTTTCTAACACATAGACACATATACTACTTTATTATTATTATTACTACCGTTCCTGCCATCACCTTCACTGATATGGATTCATCCAAAAATTCATATTACGCTCATCGTATTTCCATATGAGGCGTTCTCCCACCTGTCGCATTCTATCACTGCTTTCTAAAATTTCCTCCCCAAAAGTCCTAAGTTCTTGGACATTTTCTGCACTCATTGGGGGTGCAGGTTCTAGGACTGGGTTTGGAAACTGGGGTACGGGTTCCTGATACGGAGGCATAGGGGCTTGGTACGGGTATGGATTCTCTAAAATTTCCCTAACATATGCATCACTAATATTGTAGGGATCTTGAGGATCTAACCCTGGGTAAGCTCCTAAGTTGGGCATTGGCACATTTTCCTGTATTGGGTTCTGTTGCACGTAGTCCCTAACATCGTCCCACCAGGGGTCGTAGTTGTTTGGGTCTAGGGGATCTGGTGCAGGTACCCTAGGTATCTCCTCCGGGTTGTAATCGGGCATTTCTATCTGGTTTTCTACTTCCATGGGTTGGTCAGGATTTTGTGGTTGGGGGGCTAGCATTTGTTCCAGGTTTGGGTCAGCAGCAGTGGTTGCTAAAATATGGATATTAGCGATACCCTATTGAGCATGTCCTAATTATAAGCATCAGTCACTCTTTTTGCTGCGGCTAACACTCGCTGTTCCTGCAACTTTTTCATTGTTTTCCTACGCTCGTGCGCTCCCCTACTGAACCATCCCCTCTTTTTCTGAGGAAATGGCTCTTCAGACTGAGCCTTAAGCACAAAGTTTCCTTCTTCTGTTTCAGCAGAATACCCCAAGAGGGCAGGCTGAGAAGAGGAGGTGCCTTCGCTCCTAGGCGAACCAGACAGTTGACGATAGGCGTCAGAAGGTCCTTGGTCGCTCATACTGTAAACTAACAAATAGTCAGATAACACATAGCAAGAAATACAATTATACACGTATTTCCATAATTTATTTCCTAACACTTTGAATTTTGATGTCAGCAGAACACTTCTGTGGCTGAATCAGTGGCATAGCTCTGATACCACCTTCTGTCACAGCCCTCGGTCCCTAGTTCCCGGGAACGGGCAGCCGTGAGCCAGTTTCGGTGGTATCACATTTATTTATCCAATTTGGCAGCGGAAATTTTCATCAGGACCGTAGTTAGGAAATATTTGATCAGAGTAAACCACCATGTTTTATAACATTAAACATATGGGTAAAACCCAAGTTTTCAATACACACATTTCATAGGAATAAATCCTATTTATTTAACAAAAACATCCGTTTTATTTTTAGGTAACTTTATTGCCACTTTTCCAAGCCTCCAGTGCTGTCTAGCTGGCTTCTATTTGGCTTTCACATTTTGTTACCTGAAACGCGTTTTAAAAACATTTTGTCAGTGGGAAATACTGGTGAGTGAATCCCAGTTTAATCAGGTTTAAATAAAATTCACAGTGAACAGTATTGAGGGCGATCCCGCAATTACATTTGTTTCCAAGTTATATCAATTATCACCCGTTGGTACTGTCGACACCCGACTTGTGGAAATGTTACTCCTTAACCAGGTTGTGACAAATTTTGTATACAAAACCCCAACATACCCACGATAATTGTATTCTTACAAATACTCAATAACTGCTATTCGCATAGAAAAGTACGTAAGGTTTTGTAAAAACAGTTTACAAAAAGAGGATTACTCACATTGCTGTTTTAGGTTATTCTTTAGGGTTTCCTGGTGAATATCTATAATTTACACAAATGCACGTGTGTTAGTATAATAACCCATTTTAACATTAGTAATACCCTCCCCGAGACGGCATTCCAACGACTACGGCGGGCAGAACCACGACAGCCGTTACGGAACCCTAGATCAATCGGGCAGCGTATCTAATACGTCTCCAGGGGTTATAATACTTACATCGTAGCAGGACCTCACTATTTAGGGGGGTATAATGCCCGGGTATAGTAACGCCACTACAGAAAATTTAAGAAAGAAAGAAAGAAGTTGAGCGAGACGGACTGAAGGCCGTTGCCTTCTATTTATAGGGCTGAAATCGCACTTTCTCGCGGCCCGCGTGAAGTAAGGCTAAACCTTACGCGGCCCGCGTCAACATGCGATCAACGTATAGCTTGGTCCGGTCATCTACTAGGTTCGACACGATGCTGACACGTGTCATCACCGGGCTGTGCCACATTCCAGGTCGCTCGCGGCCCGCATGAACTTAAACGAAGTTATACGCGGCCCGCATGAACTTAAGATTTTAGCGAAGTCTGGTTACACCCTTACACGGCCCGCGTTAAGTGAGGTGAGGTCCCATGCGGCCCGCCTCAACTTATTATTTATTGTTTTTTTATTTTACTATATATTATAATCTACTTTGGGGCTCGGTTTTCACATACGGGTGCATATAAAGACATATTGATATATTTAAAGATATATTAGGGTGTCAGAAATATTATGAGGGTGTCGGTTTTACCGAGGGTTGTTATAGAAACTTATATGGGCATAAACTGTTAAAGTGATGCATGTTATATGATAGATACGTGTAGGAACTTTGTGCTCTATTTGAAACCACTAAATGACTAACTGGTAAATCATACTAGGACGTGATTGACCGACCTTGATTGTTAGCTATATTTGAGAATCTAACCGAGCAAACCGAGGTGAGTTCACACTTTTCTACAAAGCATGGTAATTTCCCGGTGGGAATGGGAATGGGTACAGGAATAGGGATTCCTCGTCCTTTTGGACGCGTTCAGGAATGTGAATTCCTCGTCCTTGAGACGTGTTCAGGAATGTAAATTCCTCGTCCTGTTGGGACGTATTAGACTTACTGGACTAGAACTCTATCAGCGAAGTCCCTCCCTTTTTGTATCGACTTAATCGCCGAGGCTATGGCGAGGGGGTCATTAGTTAATAGCGCTATTAGGTTTAACAAACCTCACACCGTGCCAGTCGGACGGGCGTGTACTAATGGACTATGGCACGTCGGTGGTGATAGAACACCGACGCTAGGGCACAATTGATTTTGTTAGTAGTCGATATGATAAACGAGTCTGGTAGTTTAAAATACTTGGGTAGCTCCCCACGGCCAAAGTGCCGGGCTGGATAGCCAGGGAAGGTGTACATGGGATGGTTAACTAATAAACGTTTTCGAACTCTTGGGTAACCCCCACGGCTGGATAGCCGAATGAGATTAAACTATGTTTTTTTGGAAACAACTCTAAAATGGACAACCAACCGTGAACTCACTCAACTTTGTTGTTGACTCGTTATTACATGCTTTGCAGGTCATTAGATGCTATGGAGCTTGCATATGGAGGTGGTCGTTGTGGGATGCGAACTGATATGTCCAGTACTTAATGAATAAACTTTATGAACTTATTAAACCTACTTTTGGACTTTAAACTTATGAACTATGGACTTATGTTTTGAACTAACGTTTTATGCTTCCGCTGCTAACCTAAAATCGGTTTACTTCCTTTTGGTCACCAATCGTATTGTGTTTGGTTTTATTTACTTAATTATGTTGTTCAATATGATTGGTGGCTCGATCCTGGTCATGTCACGCCTCCAAGCGGTGATACTCCGCATGGTGGATTTTGGGGGTGTGACAGATTGGTATCAGAGCCAAATGAAACCAAATGCGACAACGCCGATGGGAAGAACTCTTGAACGATTATGAATGCGCTATCAAATATCATCCGGGCAAAGCCAATGTGGTGGCTGACGCCCTCAGCCGAAAGGATACTATACCTAGGCGTGTACGTGCGTTGTAGCTTACCATCCAATCTAACCTACCTGCTCAGATTCGCGATGCTCAGGCTGAAGCATTGAAGGCTGAGAATATCAGGGCTGAGTCCCTGCGAGGATCGAGACAACGGCTAGAACAAAAGGAAAACGGTGCCTACTATGTTAACGGACGCATCTGGGTTCCACTTTATGGAGATCTACGCGAGCTCGTGATGGATGAAGCGCATAAGTCTCGTTATTCAGTACATCCTGGTTCGGATAAGATGTACCACGACTTAAAAACTACATACTGGTGGCCTGGTATGAAAGCCAGCATAGCAACCTACGTCAGTAAATGCTTGACTTGTGCCAGGGTAAAGGTCGAATACCAGAAACCATCAGGCCCACTCCAACAACCAAAGATACCTAAATGGAAGTGGGAGCAAATTTCCATGGATTTCGTTACTAGCCTGCCCAGGTCTCAACACGGAAACGATACCATTTGGGTGATCGTGGATAGATTGACCAAGTCTGCACATTTTCTGCCTATCAAAGAAACAGATAAGTTTTCTACTCTAGCAGACATCTACTTAAAAGAAGTGGTATCAAGGCACGGAGTGCCAACCTCCATCATTTCTGATCGTGACACGCGTTTCACCTCTGAACTGTGGCAAGCTATGCACAAGTCTTTTGGCTCACGATTAGATATGAGCACCGCTTATCATCCACAGACGGATGGGCAATCAGAACGCACCATCCAAACTCTTGAAGACATGCTTAGGGCGTGTGTAATCGACTTTGGTAATGGCTGGGAAAAGCATCTCCCGTTAGTGGAGTTTTTGTATAACAACAGTTACCACACCAGCATCCAGGCCGCTCCGTTTGAGGCATTGTATGGACGTAAATGCCGATCACCTCTTTGTTGGGCAGAAGTTGGCGATAGTCAAATCACTGGCCCAGAACTCGTAGTAGATACAACCGAGAAGATTGCTCAGATACGACAACGAATGGCGGCAACTCGTGACCGTCAGAAAAGCTATGCTGATAAGCGAAGAAAGCCACTCGAGTTCCAGGTTGGGGATCGAGTGCTGCTCAAAGTCTCACCTTGGAAAGGTGTAGTCCGATTTGGCAAACGGGGCAAGCTCAACCCGCGTTATGTCGGACCGTTCGAGATCATTGAGAGAATTGGCAAAGTCGCTTACAGGCTGAACCTACCTGAAGAACTCAGTGGAGTTCACAACGTATTCCATGTGTCGAATTTGAAGAAGTGTTTGTCAGATGAGACACTCATAGTTCCTCTCAAAGAGCTCACTATCGATGACAAGCTGCGATTTGTCGAGGAACCAGTAGAGATTACGGATCAAGACGTTAAGATTCTCAAGCATACCAGAATACCTCCCGTCCGAGTTCGTTGGAATTCCCGTCGTGGCCCAGAGTATACCTGGGAACGAGAAGACCAAATGAAACTCAAGTATCCCCAACTGTTTAAGAAAAACGTAACCACTACTGAGGCTGAAGCTACTGCAGAATTTCGGGACGAAATTCCAAATCAACGGGGGGATGATGTGACACCCCAGGAAAATCAGGAAAACAACGCAACTTAACTAGCTTCCTCAGTAACCACGCGCTAAATTTCAGGACGAAATTATCTTAACAGGGGGAGAATGTGACAACCCACAAAATCCTATGTATTCCGTACAATTTATTAATAATAATTAATGTGCTTGACGACTGTGTGGAACTACGTAACTGCTTTCTGATATCCGTGTGATATTTATATGCGCCTGTTAACACACTAGTAATGTACAGAAAAGTCATTAAATAGTCCGTTATGATTTCCTAAGTGTTAAAAATCAAAAACGTTGCAAAAATATATATGTAGGACGCTTTACGGATTAATTAAGCAGTCTAACGGAACAATGTCGAACCGAACAACCGGACTTTACCCGGAACCTAAAAATATTGACATGACATTATTTTTCCTTTTCTGAACCAGTTAGGGTCCCCGAATACCCTAACACCCGTTATAAATTACAACACACTAATACACTAAATTAGTTACTAAACTAACTAACTACCACTTAACTTTACCATTGAAATTGAACCATAAATACCCACCCCCATAACCGATTGTTCCCTTATGTGGCACACATACCACTCATTTTAGATTATTATAATCTTGCTTGCCTAATATCTACAATACACATTATCTATTGGTTAATGTTGAAGAATGGTTTATAAGAATGCACATGAGGTTCACCATTTCATTTATTCAAACACACAAACTTTGCTCATCTCTCTCTCCCTCTCCTTACCTTCGGCTGAAACCATAGCCAACACCCCACCATCATTCAAGTTTCAATCTTACCATTCCAAGTGCACTCAAGTGTGAAGGATCGCATACGAGGGAGCCCGGTGCTTACGGATTGCCAAGGACCTCACCACAACGCTTTTAACCACTCGTTTTTCGTCTAGTTTCTTCCCTAGCCTTGAGCTAGTTGTAAGTGCTTCTAATCAACTTCTTGTTCATGTTTGATGTGGTTAATAAGAGATTTGTCGGTTAAAAATTATGAACATATAAGATCAAGGTCTAAAAGTCTACTAAAATGATGAACAAGGTGGTTAATGGATGAATGCTAGTGTAAAGCATGTAGATCTTGTGTGATTATGATTATTGGATGATTATCTGATGTGTTGCTGGATTATATGGATGTTTGATGTTGTTACGATCACTAAACATAATTAACGGGATCAACCGAGCACAAACTAGTAAGCTAGAGACTAAAAACAGCAATCTGTCCATACTTTACAGCTAACTTCAGTTGGCTGTAAACAGGTCGTAAATGCAACGAAAAACCGATATTTTGAATCTAAAATATGTTATTATAAAATGCGGTTCTAGTGGCACCGGAATCGTAATTTTTGGACCCCGTTTACTATTTTTAAAGTGTTAATTTGTAACAGCAACTTAAGCTGAATTTTGACAGCAATAAATGGGTGTCATACTTTCAGTAATAACCTGAGTTTTGTGATGAATCGGACCACGAAATTTGTACAGTAGATGACAACCGCTGCATTTGTAATTACCCCACTGGAATTTCGTAAATCGGACACCCGATGAATTTTTAATAAATTGTTCCGTGGACTGTGGTCAGAAATACATAAATCTGAGTTCAGTCCGGAATATGAATTTTTATAAAATATTAGTAACGAACCGGACCCCGATATTTTTACACAATAAAATATGGAAACTTTAAGACATCCTGTAAAAATTTGGGAATTTTTGGAATAATTTAACTATTTTATTAAAATGTCCGAAAACAGCCGGTTTTGAATATTAATGCTGAAATGACATAAGTTGTGATTTGCATGTCTGAATGTCGGGTAGGTTATCTGTAAATGATATACCATGTTATATGTGTTATGTGCATTATTGTATGTTTGTTTATGAGTGGGGAATGGATGGGAAACTTATATGGGCATATAAACTGTTAAAGTGATGCATGTTATGTGATAGATACGTGTAGGAACTTTGTGCTCTATTTGAAACCACTAAATGACTAACTGGTAAATCATACTAGGACGTGATTGACCGACCTTGATTGTTAGCTATATTTGAGAATCTAACCGAGCAAACCGAGGTGAGTTCACACTTTTCTACAAAGCATGGTAATTTCCCGGTGGGAATGGGAATGGGTACAGGAATAGGGATTCCTCGTCCTTTGGGACGCGTTCAGGAATGTGAATTCCTCGTCCTTGAGACGTGTTCAGGAATGTAAATTCCTCGTCCTGTTGGGACGTATTAGACTTACTAGACTAGAACTCTATCAGCGAAGTCCCTCCCTTTTTGTATCGACTTAATCGCCGAGGCTATGGCGAGCGGGTCATTAGTTAATAGCGCTATTAGGTTTAACAAACCTCACACCGTGCCAGTCGGACGGGCGTGTACTAATGGACTATGGCACGTCGGTGGTGATAGAACACCGATGCTAGGGCACAATTGATTTTTGTTAGTAGTCGATATGATAAACGAGTCTGGTAGTTTAAAATACTTGGGTAGCTCCCCACGGCCAAAGTGCCGGGCTGGATAGCCAGGGAAGGTGGACATGGGATGGTTAACTAATAAACGTTTTCGAACTCTGGGGTAACCCCCACGGCTGGATAGCCGAATGAGATTAAACTATGTTTTTTTGGAAACAACTCTAAAATGGACAACCAACCGTGAACTCACTCAACTTTGTTGTTGACTCGTTATTACTTGCTTTGCAGGTCATTAGATGCTATGGAGCTTGCATATGGAGGTGGTCGTTGTGGGATGCGAACTGTTATGTCTAGTACTTAATGAATAAACTTTATGAACTTATTAAGCCTACTTTTGGACTTTAAACTTATGAACTATGGACTTATGTTTTGAACTTATGTTTTATGCTTCCGCTGCTAACCTAAAATCGGTTTACTTCCTTTTGGTCACCAATCGTATTGTGTTTGGTTTTATCTACTTAATTATGTTGTTCAATATGATTGGTGGCTCGATCTTGGTCATGTCACGCCTCCAAGCGGTGATACTCCGCATGGTGGATTTAGGGGGTGTGACAGTGCAAGTTGATAGGGTTCCTTAGCTACAGGCGCGACGCCTGAAACTAAGTCAATGTGAAATTCGACTTGTCGCTGCGACGGCAATCCTGGCAAGTCTTCGGGGAAGACTTCAGGAAATTCCCTAACAACTGGGATATCTTCCAACTTTGGCTCAGCGGCTTCTTTGTCCACTACGTGTGCCAAGAAGGCAACACATCCTTTCTGCAAACACTTTCGAGCCTTCAAACAACTAATGATCCTTAGAGGTGTATCGTGCTTTTCTCCATGCACTACAGTTGTCTCTCCATTCGCCATCGGAATGCGAATGATCTTCTCGTGACATACGATCTCTGCTCGGTTGCTTGATAACCAATCCATTCCGACTACCACGTCAAAGCTTCCCAACTCAACGGGCAGAAGATCAAGTGAAAACTCATGCTCTCCCAGTTCTATCACGCAACCTCTAATGACTTCATTCGCTTCTACTAGTTTTCCATTGGCTAGTTCTATCGAGTACAGAATATTTAGCTTACTAGCTACTAACCCAAGCATATTCTTAAATTCTAGGGATACAAAACTATAATCAGCACCAGTATCAAACAGTACAGATGCAAAGCGTTGGTTGATAGGGAACGTACCAGTAACTACGTTCGGATCCTGGCGAGCTTCCCTAGCTCCGATGTTGAATACCCTTCCTTGAGCTTGATTGAGCTTTGGGCATTCTCGCTTGAAATGCCCCACATCTCCACGGTTAAAACAACCTGGTCCCCGACCATTACCATTTCCGTTACCACCTTGATTGTTAATGTCTCCATGGTTTCCACTACCAGTTTGATTTCCAAAACCACCACGATTTCCATTACCGCCAATTCCTCCTTGAGGGCGGTTTCCATACCCATTTCCACCACGGTTATTGTTTCCATTCCCGCCGCCACAACCTCTTTGACCACCATTACCACGACCAGTACCCGCCCAACATGTCTCCTTCAAATGGCCAACCTTTCCACAAGATTCACATTTCCTAACTCTGCACTGGCCGGCATGATGGTACTGGCACACATCACATTTGGGCAGAGTGCCCATATACCCTTTTCCTTTGTTTTCTGCACTAGTCTTGACCTCAGCTGGTGGGTTCACATCCTTCTTCTTGTTAGCGCTGTTGGTACCTTTCTTGAAGTTTGAGAACTTCCTTTTGTTCTCACCGGACGACTCAACGTGAGTCTCCTTCTTCTTCTGGTTAGAGATTGAGAACTTGTTCAACCTGATTACCTCTTCAGTCAGGGCCACACTTAGATCAATAGCCTCGGTGATTGTTGCGGGCTTCGATGTCGTCACCATACACATGATTTGGGGTGCCAATCCCCAAATAAACGCTCAATGCGCTTGAATTCCGGATCAACCATATAAGGAATGACGCGAGACAAATCGTGAAATCTCTGCACATATTCAGCAATCTTCGGACCACCCATCTTGAGGTTCCAGAACTCAGTTTCCTACTTTTGAATCTCAACCCTTGAGCGGTAATTCTTTCGCATGAGTTCCTTCATTTCGTCCCATGTCATGGCATATGCAGCCTCTTCTCCTAAGGTCTGAACTTGGAGATTCCACCATGATCGAGCGCCATCTAGAAAAAGTCCCGAGATGTAGGTGACCTGGTGCTCCGGCGCACACTTGCTCATTCTTATCATAGAATCAGTCTTCACCGTCCATCTGACAAAAGCTGCAGCACCCCCGGTGCCGTCGAAATTCAGAGGCTTACAGTCTAAGAACTGCTTATACGTACAGCCTGTACAAGCAACATTATTCACAGCAAGCATTAGCGAACGCACATGAAATATCCAGATGTAACGTAATGTGTCTTTAGATACTTAAACATTACCATGAGGTGGGTTGTTTCCAGAGGTACCCCCGCTATGTTCAGAGCGCAGGGCCTCGTGCTATGCTATCGCTCGTGAAATCTGTTTTTGTAACTCAGCCTCTGTGGTGGGTAATCGAGTTTCTCTTCGTGGAGGCATCTTCTATAAGAGATCGCATTGGTCAGGTCATAGTAAGTATAGTAAGTACATGACATGTATACGTAATAATGTCTATCAACGCAAGTAAACACATAACATCCCAATCATAACTTAAACGAGTAATTCAACAACGTATGTAATGAGAATGTTGCGATTGAGCTTTCATATACCAATGACCACAAATACAGTTTTACATGTTCTACAATGTACCATACATCAAAAGGGACTTTGATGTGTGCAAGGTGTTATATATTTTTGATGTACATTTAAGCCCTTTTTACACTTTTAGCCAAGTTTTAAATTTATAAAACACGATATTTACTAACACTAAACACACATATGGGCAAGTGCACCCATCGTGGACGTAGTATAGTGTTGGTAAGATACCGAGGTCGTCCAAGGACACAATAGCTTTTAGTACCGGTTTATCCTCAACGTCTAATCAAATCAAAAAGTTATAAAAGATTTTTAAACTAAGAAAATAAAAACTAACTAAATGCTAAAAATTAAAATAAAATAAAAAACAGATAGACAAGATGAATCACTTGGATCCGACTCGTGTATTAGTATAATCTTTGATTATTTTCGCACTTTTGCACTTGTTTAAGAGATTATCTTAGTTATTGTAGTAGGCCCCTCTTTTGAAGGCGACGTTACCCTCAACCCAGTAGTTTGAGTCAGCAAGGATACAATCCTAAAGGGTTGGATTATTGGAAGATAATGAATTAAGTTATTAATGCAAATTATGGTAGGCCCCGCTTTTGGCGGTGACGTTACCCTCGGCTAAGTAGTCTGAGTCAGCAGGGATACAGTCCTAAATAGCGGATTATAGTATTAATAGTAGTTAACTTATGAGGGGGTCAAAGAGTTTGGATCCCCGCCATCCAATACCTATGGGCATTGAAGGAGATCCTACTAAATTTGACCCAGGTCCCTTGCAAGACCTCTAAACGCTGAACAAGGGCAAGACCCTTACCAAACCGTTCCCTTAACCCCCGACCAGGTAGCTAACATACCTCCATATAGACCGTGGAGGTATGAATGGTGAAAATCTTTTATTTTATATAGACAGTAAAATAATGCCAAGACACCATAGACAAACGATAAGGAAAGTTCACCTTCAACATAAGCAACTAGTTATTAAAGTCATTAATACAAAACCAAATAAAAAGTGCAAAAGATTAAAAATAAAAAGTATTATACTAAACACTTGTCTTCACCAAGTGATGTAAGAGACTTAGGCAAACATGGCCTTGATTGTCAAGAACTCTTACGATCAATCTTGGATCCCGAGACGACTCACACACTCTATGATGGATAATGGATGATGGTGGTGGATGATGGTGTTATGGTGGTGGTGGGTGGTGGATGAAGTGTGAGAGAGGTGGTGTGCCAAGGGATGAGTTGAAATGAAACCAAGCACTCCTATTTATAGGCTGAACAGAAGGCTGAGCACGGCCCCGTGTCCGCTGGACACGCCCCCGTGCCTGTCTGACACTATCTCTCTTCATTAATTGTAATTCGCAATTACAATTAATGCGCCTGCTGTACTTTCGCCACGCCCCCGTGCTCACTGGACATGGCCCCGTGGTGGGCAATAGAAGCTTCTATAGGTTTGTCTTTTCTGCTGCTTCTTGGGCACGGCCCCGTGCTGGGTGAGCACGGGGCGTGTTCAGTCTTCTGACTTCTCTTTTCTGCTTGGGAAGATGCCGTTGAGGGGTCGGGCAATCCACTTTTGTTCCTTTTCTTGTATTTATGTTAGATTTAGCTGTCTTTTTGCTTCTTTTGTGAATTTGAGCTCATTTTATCCTGAAAATACAAAAGGAAGACAAAAACACTCTTTTTCCAACATTAGTACTTAAAAAGGGTTAGTTTTATGCCTCAATTGATGTAATTTATATGTTGCATTTTACACACATCAAATACCCCCACACTTGAACTTTTGCTTGTCCTCAAGCAAAACTCTTTAATATGTGGCTTACACTCCCAAATGGAATGGGTAGAAGAGAAGGTTTTTAGCTTGTCATAGAGTGTCGGGAATCCAAGATCTTTTTGGGTTTTATTTTTATTTATTCACAATCCTATTCGTTATGATTTGTTTAGAACGTTTCATAGGAGAAATTACTAATTTGGGCATAACATGCCTTTTTAAAATTCCATTTATATACAAGTTCACATACCTCACGGGAGAAATCACTCACACTCGGCCGAAGGTGTATTTTTAGTGAATCACTCGAGAGCGGCGTGGAACTTATTCCTACCATAAGCTTGCCAAGCAATCAATCCTCCTCCTTTTTAACTTGTTACCGTTGTAAATATCAAGAGGACTTTTTGGGTACAGACTTGGGCTAAAGGTGGGTGAATGGGTTAGTAGAAAATGGCGAAAAGCGTAAAAAGCGTCGGTTTTCGTAAAACACTTTGTTTTAGTGACTTTTTATTTCGAAGTATTTCTCCAAACAAGCTTTTGTTTTAATAGCTTTGTTTGTTTATTTCTAACTTCGTCATATTATTATTATTAGTATTATTTTTTTAAGGTGCTCGTGTGCATGCCCTTTTTTCCGAAAAAAATGGTTAGAAGACTTACCGGTTTTTGATGTACACTCGCTTGTTCGTAACATGTTGGGTATGATGTGGATGCTTTTCATTCGTTAACCGTTTGAAGTGAGATCTCCTCTTCTTCATCCTTAATGGATCCTTGGTAGAGTTTTAGCCGTTGGCCATTGACTTTAAATGGTATCCCATTTCGAGCTTTAATTTCTACTGCACCGTGAGGAAAAACATGGGTGGCGGAAAAAGGTCTTGACCACCTATATTTTAGTTTACCAGGAAATAATCGAAGTCGTGAATTAAACAACAGAACTTGATCTCCCACCCGAAATTCATTAGACTTAATATATTTATCATGTAAATGTTTCATTCTTTCCTTATAAATTTCGGAGTTAGAGTATGCATAGTTCCTTAATTCGTCTAATTCATTCATTTGACAAAATCGGTTTTTACCGGCAGTTTCTAAGTCTAAGTTTACATTTTTTATTGCCCAGTAGGCTCTGTGAGCTATTTCTACAGGCAAGTGACAGCTTTTTCCGTAGACGAGCTTATACGGGGTTGTGCCTATAGTGGTTTTATAAGCAGTTCGAAAGGCCCATAAAGCATCGTCCAATTTGTCAGCCCATTCCTTTTTATTTAAACCTACGGTTTTTTCAAGTATTCGTTTTAAACCTCGGTTAGTCACTTCGGCTTGCCCATTTGTTTGAGGGTGATACGCTGTTGAGACCCGGTGATAGACCCCATACCTTGTTAATATTTTTTTCGAGTTAATGATTGCAAAAATGGGTACCTCTATCAGCTATCAAAGCTTTTGGTGTTCCAAAATGAGAAAATAATTTTTTCAGAAATTTTACCACTACTCTTCCATCATTTGTTGGAAGAGTTTCGGCCTCCGCCCATTTAGACAAGTAATCGACTGCCACAAGTATATATTTGTTTCCTTTTGACGGTGGGGAAGGTCCCATAAAATCGAGTCCCCACACATCAAAAATTTCACAAACGAGAATGTCGTTTTGAGGCATTTCGTTTTTGGAAGAAATATTACCCGATCTTTGGCAAGCATCACATGCCTTTACAAGGTTTTGTGCATCCTTGTAAATGGTTGGCCAATAAAATCCTGAATCAAATACCTTTCGTGCGGTACTAGCGGCACCATGATGTCCTCCGCATGGACCTTCATGACAATGACGGAGAATTCTCCGTGCTTCATTTCCATGGACGCACCTTCGGATGAGCTGGTCGGCACACATTTTGAAAAGGTAAGGGTCTTCCCAAAAGTAATGCCTTACATCAGCAAAGAATTTCTTTCTTTGGTGATGCGGCCATCCTTTGGTGACTATACCGCTGGCTAGATAATTAGCATAGTCGGCATACCATGGTTCTAGGCTACTCTCCATCATCTCCAAGGACTCTGTGGGAAATTTTTCGTTGATTTGCTCGTGCCTGGTCGCCTCCAAAGCTGGGTCTTCTAGGCGTGAAAGATGATCTGTAGCAGAGTTCTCTGTTCCTCTTTTGTCCTTGATTTCGATGTCGAACTCTTGGAGGAGTAGAATCCATCTGATCAAACGGGGTTTTGCGTCTTGTTTCTTGAAGAGGTATCTGATAGCTGCATCGTCTGCATAGACTACAGTTTTAGAAGGAACAAGGTAAGAACGGAATTTATCAAAAGCAAATACCACAGCTAGTAATTCTTTTTCTGTAGTTGTGTAATTTTCTTGTGCATCGTTAAGCGTTTTACTAGCGTAATAAATTGGGTGGAAATGCTTTTCTTTTCTTTGCCCCAAGACTGCTCCAACAGCAAAGTCACTTGCATCACACATGATTTCGAAAGGGAATTTCCAATCGGGTGCTATCATGATAGGTGCATTGACTAGCATTTCCTTAAGGGTTAGAAATGCTTGATTGCATTCCTTGTCAAAGATGAAAGGTGCATCTTTTTCAAGTAATTTTGTTAGAGGTCTTGAAATTTTTGAAAAGTCTTTGATAAACCTTCTATAAAATCCGGCATGCCCTAAGAAACTTCTGATTGCTCTAACGGAGGATGGTGGAGGTAATCGAGAAATAGTTTCTATTTTTGCTCGATCAACTTCCCTACCTTCGCTTGAGATTTTGTGACCGAGTACTATTCCCTCCGTTACCATGAAATGGCATTTTTCCCAGTTAAGGGCGAGGTTAGTCTCCTCACATCGGGATAGCATTCGTTCGAGGTTATCGAGGCATTGGTCATATGAGTCTCCAAAGATAGAAAAGTCGTCCATGAAGACTTCCATTGTCTTTTCTATCATATCATGGAAAATGGCTACCATACAACGTTGGAATGTTGCAGGTGCATTACATAGACCGAATGGCATGCGTCGATAGGCGAAGGTTCCATAGGGGCATGTGAAAGTTGTTTTCTCTTGGTCTTCTGGTGCTATTGGTATTTGAAAGTAACCTGAAAAACCATCCAAGAAACAATAAAATTTATGACCGGATAGTCGTTCTAACATTTGATCAATGAAGGGCAAAGGAAAGTGGTCTTTCCTTGTTGCTTCATTTAATCGCCTATAGTCTATACAAACTCTCCATCCTGTGACGGTTCTTGTTGGTATTAATTCATTTTTCTCGTTAGTTATTACCGTCATACCTCCTTTCTTTGGGACTACTTGGACGGGACTTACCCATGGACTATCGGAGATAGGATAGATTAGTCTGGCGTCAAGTAGCTTGATGACTTCGTTTTTAACCACTTCTTGTACATTGGGATTTACTCTTCGTTGTGGTTGAATTACTGTTTTGTAATCATCATTCATTAAAATTTTATGCGTGCACATGGAAGGACTTATTCCCTTAATATCTACAAGCTTCCAAGCGATCGCGTTTTTGTGTTTTTTAAGAAGACTGACTAATTTCTCTTTTTATGTGCTACTTAATTTGGAAGAAATAATTACAGGTAAACTACCATCTTTGTCTAGAAAAGCATATTCCAAACCTTTAGGAAGTTCTTTGAGCTCAATGGGTGGGTCTTTAGAAGACACCTTATTTTGTGGCTCATTTAGATCAAGAACCTCAAAGGTTTGTTCTATGGCGATCTCTTCTTCAACAAAGTGGTCATCCTCTTCAATCGTATCAGGTGGTTCATCATCATCTTCAATTAGGGGGTCATTATTGCGAAAAGGATATTTCATTGAACGCTCAAGATCTATGCTCCTTTTGAATGCCCCTAACTGAAGAGGTAGATTGTTGAATTTCCGGTTTTTCAAAGCTTTATGAGTTTGTACAAAAGGTTTTCCCAAGATTAGAGGAGTGTCATCAAGGATGAAAAAGTCGGTTGGGATTACCATTTGATCTGTTTGAACCAAAACATCCTCAACTACACCGATTGATTTTATTACCTTCCGATCGGATAGAAAAATGGGTATTTGAAGTGGAGAAAAATCACTAATACTTAATTTTTCAAAAATGTAGTTAGGCATTATGTTAACACAAAGATCTTTATCAATGGTGATATTACTAATAAATGAATTTTGAAAGAAACACGGAACCGGTGTAATGTTAATTTCAAAAGGATCTTCTTTTATTAGCGAGGTTTGATCATTAGTTAACTTAACACTTACCATTTCTTTGATTTTAGCACTAGTGTTTAACTCTTTTAAAAACTTTTGCATGAGGGGTTACTAAACAATGATTTTCGAAAGTAGGTGACAAGAGATCAATTTCTTCAAAATTAGACTCTTCTTGTAATTTAACATTACCGCCCTCACCTTTTTCGTTGTTTAACCCATGTGTCGGTTTTTCACTTTCTTGTTCTTCCATTTTTACATTTTCAACTATCTCTACGTTATTATTACAATTTAATTCTTCTCTTGCGCGGGATTCCTCTTCCCTTGCACGAGATTCTTTTATGCAACGTTCGATAGTTTTATTGTGTTCTAATATCCTATTGGTTACTTCGGTGAGAGAAAAAGAATTGGGATCCTCAAAGCTCGAATCCGGTTGTTCGATCCTTGGCTCCTCATAATACTAATATGAAGTAGATGGTTCACACCATTGTTCTTCATTGTAAGTATATGATGGATAAGGGTCGAAACTTTGTTCTTCATAGTACCCATATGAGGTGGGTTGTTCACACCATGGTTCCTCATAATAAGTGTATGAAGGTGGTGGCTCATATCTTGAATCTTCAAAGTATGAGTATGAAGGTTCATACCTTCGTTCATCAAAATATGAGTATGAGGGAGAAGGTTCATACCTTTGGTCTTCATAGGATGTGTATGAAGTTGATGGTTCGTACCTGGGCTCCTCATAATGAGTGTATGAATTGGATGGTTGATATGAGTTACTATATTGAACCGAGTGTGTGTTACGACAATTAGTGCAATAATTACCCCTATAATCATCCTCATCATAGGTGTAGTTGTAACCTCCTGAGTATTGATCCATAAGAATCACTCAACAGACCACAACTGAGTCTCGGGACCAGAAAACAAAACAAAGATGGAAACAGAAGCTGGACACGGCCCCGTGTTGGATGAACACGGCCCCGTGGTCAGGATCTGTATCTGGGCGTTTTAATTAAAGTTACTGGTCACGTTGAGCACGGGGGCGTGTTCAGTGAGCACGACCCCGTGTTCAGACTCCGTATCTGGGTATCTAACTAAAAATATGCAGCACGGGGGCGTGTTCAGTGAGCACGGCCCCATGTTCAGGCTACTGTAAATGCAAACTAAACTAAAATGCAGAAAAATGTGCGCGCGTTTTTAAAAAAGTTTTGAAAAACTGATTACGCCGTCGATTTTAAGCTTTCTTAAAATCCTTGTGTCCCCGGCAGCGGCGCCAAAAACTTGATGTGTGCAAGGTGTTATATATTTTTGATGTACATTTAAGCCCTTTTTACACTTTTAGCCAAGTTATAAATTTATAAAACACGATATTTACTAACACTAAACACAGATATGGGCAACTGCACCCATCGTGGACGTAGTATAGTGTTGGTAAGATACCGAGGTCGTCCAAGGACACAAGAGCTTTTAGTACCGGTTTATCCTTAACGTCTAATCAAATCAAAAAGTTATAAAAGATTTTTAAACTAAGAAAATAAAAACTAATTAAATGCTGAAAATTAAAATAAAATAAATAACAGATAGACAAGATGAATCACTTGGATCCGACTCGTGTATTAGTATAATCTTTGATTATTTTCGCACTTTTGCACTTGTTTAAGAGATTATCTTAGTTATTGTAGTAGGCCCCTCTTTTGAAGGCGACGTTACCCTCAACCCAGTAGTTTGAGTCAGCAAGGATACAATCCTAAAGGGTTGGATTATTGGAAGATAATGAATTAAGTTATTAATGCAAATTATGGTAGGCCCCGCTTTTGGCGGTGACGTTACCCTCGGCTAAGTAGTCTGAGTCAGCAGGGATACAGTCCTAAATAGCCGGATTATAGTATTAATAGTAGTTAACTTATGAGGGGGTCAAAGAGTTTGGATCCCCGCCATCCAATACCTATGGGCATTGAAGGAGATCCTACTAAATTTGACCCAGGTCCCTTGCAGGACCTCTAAACGCTGAACAAGGGCAAGACCCTTACCAAACCGTTCCCTTAACCCCCGACCAGGTAGCCAACATACCTCCATATAGACCGTGGAGGTATGAATCGTGAAAATCTTTTATTTTATATAGACAGTAAAATAATGCCAAGACACCACGGACAAACGATAAGGAAAGATCACCTTCAACATAAGCAACTAGTTATTAAAGTCATTAATACAAAACCAAATAAAAAGTGCAAAAGATTAAAAATAAAAAGTATTATACTAAACACTTGTCTTCACCAAGTGATGTAAGAGACTTAGGCAAACATGGCCTTGATTGTCAAGAAATCTTACGATCAATCTTGGGTCCCGAGACGACTCACACACTCTATGATGGACAATGGATGATGGTGGTGGATGATGGTGTTATGGTGGTGGTGGGTGGTGGATGAAGTGTGAGAGAGGTGGTGTGCCAAGGGATGAGTTGAAATGAAACCAAGCTCTCCTATTTATAGGCTGAACAGAAGGCTGAGCACGGCCCCGGGTCCGCTGGACACACCCCCGTGCCTGTCTGACACTATCTCTCTTCATTAATTGTAATTCGCAATTACAATTAATGCGCCTGCTGTACTTTCGCCACGCCCCCGTGCCCACTGGACACGGCCCCGTGGTGGGCAATAGAAGCTTCTATAGGTTTGTCTTTTCTGCTGCTTCTTGGGCACGGCCCCGTGCTGGCTGAGCACGGGGCGTGTTCAGTCTTCTGACTTCTCTTTTCTGCTTGGGAAGATGCCGTTGAGGGGTCGGGCAATCCACTTTTGTTCCTTTTCTTGTATTTATGTTAGATTTAGCTGTCTTTTTGCTTCTTTTGTGAATTTGAGCTCATTTTATCCTGAAAATACAAAAGGAAGACAAAAACACTCTTTTTCCAACATTAGTACTTAAAAAGGGTTAGTTTTATGCCTCAATTGATGTAATTTATATGTTGCATTTTACACACATCAGACTACAGGGTCACATCACCCTTGTCCAAATTGTCTATCAAACTACAACAGTCAATAGTCAAAAAGTGGTCTTCAAAAGCCGTGCAATCTGGGTTCAATAGCTACACTCTCACCAAAAGTATGCTACCTGCATAAAACCTAAAACTGCTATGCTGATGGTAGAGGAGGAGGAGGTAGAGGAACGAATAGGAAACTGCGCACATGCGTTAACTCCTCCTCAAGAGCAAAAACGGTACGCAACAGGTAACTAATCTGCTGCTCCATAGTAAGAAAACGAACGTCAAAATCTGGGTATGGCAGAAGAGGAGCGGGTGGAGTCGCGAATGGAGACTGACAAGGACAAGGCGGAGGATGTGGAATCCTCTCTAACTCCATGACTCTATACCATAACAACTCCTGCTGGAGCTGTAACGACAAAAGCAGATCATCCCTCGTGTAACCAGTGTAATGTGAAGGATGTTATGGATCAGAAACAGGCATCGTGTTGGGCGGAAACCAAATCAGTGGCTCGCCCAATGGTGCAGAAGGAGAAGGAGCAGTGTGTGCAAACTGTGGTACAAAGGGTAATGCTACTGACACAGGAGGAATATGGCCAGACGGCTGGCTCGACGGTCCTTCCCCTGGACGGGGTGGAAGGATATCCTATAAGAATATGATCGGCAAGTCTGTGCGGTGAATATCAGACACATGTGGGTGAAACGGGGCGATATCAACGGGTGCATGGGTGGGTGCAGGTGGGGGAGTAACAGGCCTAACAAAAGGAGGCAAGTCATCATCGTCCTCTATCCACCCATTGCGGGTGAATGCATAATGGGGATCTATCTGGGCAGCAAAAGGAGCATGGTCAACAGGTGCAGGGATCGGGTCAGCTAAAGGTGGTGCAACAACTGGTATGCCAACATGTACAGGGTCATGCTCAGGCAGAGGATCGTGAGCAGGTATAGGCTCGGGTGCAAGCATAGGCTCAGGGTCGGCTAGTGCTAGCTCAAGATCAACGGGTATCGGCTCGAGATCAGCGGGTACATCAAAAAGTTGATCATCAGGAACGAAGTCAATCACATGCTCAGGATCAAACTCATCATCAAACTCGAAGTCTTGAACAGGTGCAGCAGACATAGCCGTGTCAGAATCAGAATTAGTGGGATAACGCTGCAATCCCAGTGCGTGAAAAGTAGTAGATGACACTGACTCGAATGAAGCAGGACCAGAATGGTCAGATGAAATCTCAATGATCGGAATCTCAATAAGCGGAATAGCAACGACATCATTGTAACACCCTGTGTCCAACTTAAACAATTGTCCAAATAATTTGACTTATAATAGTGTATTAAGATTAAACGTACACTTAAAAATACGAGTTTGTTAAAACATTTTACTAAATAAAACATTCCAACATTTTGTAATTTAGTTTGCCGTTTAAAACGTGACGACGAAACTGTTCGCGGAAGCTTGATCTCGTGTGTTCGGTTCTTCGTCAGGCTCAGTCTTCATTCGGTACTACTAGGCAACCTACACTCCATAAACATGAAATGATTTTAGTCATATGCAGTTTAAAACTTGTTCGAATGGATTCACAAAACAAAACTCAACAAAAATAACTGGGCGCTACGGTAACTTACGATAGCCACCGTAAGTTACGGTAGACTCTGGGCATTCAGGGGCAGCCATAATGCAGTATAAAACCACCGTAACAACTTTAGTGGCTACCGTATGTTACGGTAGCTACCGTAACTTACGGTAGCTGCTGCATGTTCTTTATGCTTTGCTGTTTTGACCCGTTCATGTATAATTCCAACAAAACAGGTTTGTATGCCCCCCCTAACTTATGAAATTTATAATTTCAAAATCTCCTATCATATTAGGTTCAAGTAACGAGTTTCATACGTAGTTAAAACCCGTTTACTCTCAAGTGCTTATTTTGACCTGTTAAGGGTATTTAAGCACTTCCAAGCTTAAAATTGTTTTCGATCGCTTCTAGCATTACTTTACCACATTTCTTATCATAAAACTTCCCACCACTACTGAGTTTATGGTGGGTTTACTATGATAACCTATATAAACCAAGTTTTACCCCTCAACTCATTATTTTACGGCAAGGACTCAAATAGAGCCATTTGACTAACATATTACATCTTTTAACTTCTATGCTTATCCTAAGTATTTATCTAATCAAGAAACTCATTTCCAAACAACCTTTAAGGGTTGTTTGCTCAGTTTAACTTATAAGGGCGTTTTGGTCCATTTCGGCCCTTCATTAACGATGAGAGATTTTTGTAAACATGTTTGACCCATAAGCCCTCTTTCCAACTATGATTTTGTTTGAAAAGTCATTAGGCCTTTCAAACGTAATGACCATCGTTTGTAACCTTCGGTTTACCTATTAAAGTCACCAAAATCTATTTTAGACTCCGATTAACTCTCATTAAACCTTACGTTTAAATGAGAGTTAATCTATTTTGCGTACCTGGTTCGGATCCTTATATTGACCGATTTAAATACCTTGCCTCAATAGCCGCTAAGTAATGACGATGTAAATATCCACACGATAGTTATTTCTGTAATCATACAATCTCAACATACCATTAGTCGATATGGTCAAAGAGTGATATTTTCACCTTTTGACTCGTTTGATCTAAATGACCGATTATATTGGCGAGATGAAGCTTATTGCCATCTCGTCTACACGACTCGCTCCGGTTTACACCACACAGTCGTAGTCATTATAAATCACCTCTTAACGCTTTTTGGCCTATTAAGGCTTACGAAATAAGTATCTTTCAAAACCAACAATTATTGTCAACGAGTGACCAAATTAAAATTTTACCCTTATTGGTTATCATGATTTACCTTATATGGTAACCTTTAAAAGTACATGTTTCATTCGTCATAACATGATCGAATTACCGATTTAACTCATTTTTAACCATCAATACGGTTTCTTATCCTATTTGGATATCTTGTTCCGTATGACTACACGCTGGAACACCTTATCTCAATTAGGCATTTGTCTTATTCTTAATTAATACAACAAAGAACATTCTAAAACATATGACTAGTGTAAGCTATACTTACCTTGCATCCGAATTATGCTTTTCCTCCATTCTTGATTTGTTTGACCCGCTTCCTTTCCCAAGCCTCCACCTAGCTCGTTAGGCGTTAAACTATTTTCAATCATTTACAAGGCGGTTAAATTAGTCATAAAAATCACGACAATTCCACCTCACTTATTTTCTATGCCGAAGCTACTATTCGACTTCATGATTAGTTAACTTAGCTTATCAAAAGTTAACTACTTTTTGATCACATTGTTTACACAATTAAGTCAAATCAACATTATGATTAGAACCCGCTTTACCCCATCTTTCACGTAATTAGTCAAACAAGGCAATTACGCGTTTCATTCGTAATTTCAAAATGTGAACATTCACTTAGGCATTTTAACAAACACCTTAGGGGCATATTCTATAAAATCAACTATCAATTTTCATAACTAGTTATTTAGCCAAGCTTAACATCAATTAAGCATGTTCATATAAATTTTCACATTAACAAAATCAGAATTCACTTCCTAGAGCTCAAATTACACTAGAACAACAATCAAAATTCTAGTGTTTAACATATTCTTACAAAACCCACTTATCACCTTCAATGGTGATTGTGAATTCACAAGATTTAAGCAAAATTTCAACAAGTAATTGACTAGGGTTTATCCCTAATCACTATCTCATTCCTATTTCATCCAAGCAACTATCATGCATCATAAATTTCGAGTTCCAAGTATTGATTCAGAATTTCAATTGGAATCATTCAACGAAATTCCACATACCTTATGATCATTTTACTGAGGTGATCACTAATCCATGCTTGGATTTCAATTTGGGTGTGATTTGCCCTTCCAATTGCTTGTAGTTTAGCTTGTTAGGGTTTGAAAGATGAGAGTTCCTGGCTCCTCTAGAATTGTCGACCAGAACACACACTCAAGGTGAGTGTTTTGGTGTTTCATGTTTCATTTTATTAAAACTTGTTTCAAGTTTATCACATTTGGCCCCTATACTTAACCCAAGTTGCATATAGTGTGTTTTAACAAATTTTCTTATTACTATAAGGCTTGTGACTAACTAGGTTATTTATTCCTAGTTGCTTTATCCTGTTCATAACCCGTTTTATTTTTAAGTCCCGTTAACTCGGACCTTTTATATACTTTGTTTTCTCAAAGTATTTCTTTCCCCCTTTTAATTAATATTAGGATGATTTGTTTAAGTCATAATATTTACTGGGTTAAATTTTTACCACTAACGGTATCTTACCCGTCGTTTAGTATTAACGTGGTTTGATTACCAAGCACGTTTTCGGGATGTTACAAGTCTACCCCCCTTAAAGAGGTTTCGTCTCCGAAACCTTTCTTACGTGCTTTACTAGTTTAGATCATCCGAACCTTAGCTTCGGTGATCACTTGAACATTGCTCACACATAATACTCCTACCAGGAAAGTATGGTAATGTGCTTTTGGTTTCAAAGCGTATACGCCTTTTATGTGCATGGCCTCGCAGGCCGATACTTTCATTTTGTATTTCTTATTCTTGTCATTTATTTGGCCGAGTTGTCATCTGATCACTCGGTTGTATTTATTTTCCTTATGTTTACTTCAAGTTAGTCTTATTTCAACAGGCGCTTTATATAAGTGATAAGTCGTAACACTACTCCGACTTTGAAGGGTTTTACCGGCCAGACTGATTAGTCGCCGTCATTATACTCCCCGTCATTAGGGTATATCTTATTGCCAACCCGGCCTTTTACAATCTCTTCGCTTTTAACCAACTTAGTTAACTTAGCGAAACCCATCGCTTTTATGAACTTTATCTCCCATTATTATTTTACGCCGGAAGTTACAACCAGTTTCCTCGTCTTATACTATTGACCCGTAGGTTCTTTCACTTAGCCTCATAGGCTATTTCTTTAGATTTTTACTCTTTTTACCTTTTTAAGGTGAGACCCCGAAAATTCGCTTCTTTCTATCTGTGACCCAAGGGTCTTCTTGGTCCCGTAGATCTTAACACTACTTTTAACCCCGTAGATTAGGATGATCCCGTAGATCATCTTTTATTCGTGTCTATATTCAAATGTATGCATATATATACATATATAACTCCAAGGCACCCCTTGTTATATTTGGAATCATTTATTTTTGCTTTTGAGCTTTAGTTGACCTTGACCGTGGTGAAAGGCTTCATTCGTTTACTTTCGGACTAATCTTCCGACTTTATGACTCCTTACATTATTTACACATTGGTTTGTTTTACGCTCACTTTTTCCCGATTCATAATTATACTTATTTACAACCCATTAATCGGGTTCTTTTATTTTAATGTTTTTAACGCCTATAATCCTTTGCCTAGGTTTATTAATATTTCTCACTTTCATTCACTCGGTTCGCGCTTACTTATTTTAGCAAGCGTTGACCTTTATTAAATTCGTTTTTCTTGTCGCGTGAAAATTCATCACTTATGAATGTCAAACTTCATTCTTTGTTCGACCCGTTCAACTTTAAAATAGTTGAACGTAAATTTATCAAAATTTCTATTTACTTCATCTTGTCGTCTTTTAGTCATGACTCAAAACCCGAGTCTTTTGACTTTCCATGCGAATTCCCGCTTCTCGGTCTACTCATGTGTTTAACTCCTTACACATCAACCGGGTGTTTTACCGAAGTCGTTATTATCGCAACCCTTCCTATATGCATTGAGACTTCACTTCACTTTTATATTCTGACTTTATCCTCAGGTTTGGCGTTTTACAAAAACGGCCCGTTAAGAGTCATATTTGCATTCTCCGGGTTCGAGTGTAAGTACGCCCCTTCCCAATGCATATCTTACTCATTTTACATATTTGTACTTTCCGGGTTCGAGTGTAAGTACACTCCCTCCCAATGCATATCTTAGTTATTTTACATTAATCTTTGTCCCTTCACTCGGGCTCATTATCATAATGTAATACGCTTCCGTCACCCGGCTGTGCGTTTACATTTTATCAAATATTCTACTCATTTGATTCATTTGGGTACTTTTAATTTGTCCCATTTACCCTGTCCCTACTACATCAGATGTAAATGTGTCCGCTATAAGAAGCTCATGGTATCATATGCCACTACTTACTTGGCCAGAGTAAGCGATTAACACATGACTCGCACGACCTTTTTATAGTTTTCACATCACGCCCTACGTAAGTAACGCCTCTATTTAGTTTTTCTTGGAAATAATATCCTGGATAGGTATTCTATTCAGGTTTTCCAAGTTTCTAATTTACATATGCAACAATCATTCTCTACATGTTTGTTGCATATTGCTATTTGTGCGATTATATTTAAAAGCGCGCACCTGGTAATGCTTGCCCCGACGGGCGTTTCTTGCCATTAACCTTGTTCGCGGTCATTACGCGATTTAGTCCTTGGTGAGCATGCTCCTCTTGTCATACTTCGGACCGTTCCTCTGTCATATCTGTAATTTGTTTAACCCTTTTCATCTTTAAATGCAAGTGTCCTTCAATTAAGACATTCACAAAAGTTAGCCATGTCAACTTTACTAGACGCCCGTATCATAATACAAGGCTTTTCTACTATATGTGTCAACACACGAAATTTTGTTAGCTATATCTATCATTTAATTGGGGTAACGTGTACTACACAATAGCCCTATGTGATGTTTACAACACTTAAATACGTTAAACCATTAACATACATGCACTTACCGGATTTGCGATCAAGCCTTGAACCGAACACTAATCTTCATCAAGAGCATAATGTTTAAGTCCAAGCATAGTTTTCCCCACCATACTTGAATCTCTTAAACCAAGGCTCTGATACCAACTTGTAACACCCTATGTCCAACTTAAACAATTGTCCAAATAATTTGACTTATAATAGTGTATTAAGATTAGACGTACACTTAAAAATACGAGTTTGTTAAAACATTTTACTAAATAAAACATTCCAACATTTTGTAATTTAGTTTGCCGTTTAAAACGTGACGACGAAACTATTCGCGGAAGCTTTATCTCGTGTGTTCGGTTCTTCGTCGGGCTCAGTCGTCATCCGGTACTACTAGGCAACCTACATTCCATAAACATGAAATGATTTTAGTCATATGCGGTTTAAAACTTGTTCAAATGGATTCATGAAACAAAACTCAACAAAAATAACTGGGCGCTACTGTAACTTACGGTAGCCACCGTAAGTTACGGTAGACTCTGGGTATTCAGGGGCTGCCGTAATGCAGTATAAAACCACCGTAACAACTTTAGTGGCTACCGTAACTTACGGTAGCTGCTGCATGTTCTTTATGCTTTGCTGTTTTGACCCGTTCATGTATAATTCCAACGAAACAGGTTTGTATGCCCCCCCTAACTTATGAAATTTATAATTCCAAAATCTCCTATCATATTAGGTCCAAATAACGAGTTTCATACGTAATTAAAACCCGTTTACTCTCAAGTGCTTATTTTGACTGTTAAGGGTATTTAAGCACTTCCAAGCTTAAAATTGTTTTCGATCACTTCTAGCATTACTTTACCACATTTCTTATCATAAAACTTCCCACCACAACTGATTTTATGTGGGTTTACTATGATAACCTATATAAACCGAGTTTTACCCCTTAACTCATTATTTTACCGCAAGGACTCAAATAGAGCCATTTGACTAACATATATAATCTTTTAACTTCTATGCTTATCCTAAGTATTTATCTAATCAAGAAACTCGTTTCCAAACAACCTTTAAGGGTTGTTTGCTCAGTTTAACTTCTAAGGGCGTTTTGGTCCATTTCGGCCCTTCATTAACGATGAGAGATTTTTGTAAACATGTTTGACCCATAAGCCCTCTTTCCAACTATGATTTTCTTTGAAAAGTCATTAGGCCTTTCAAACGTAATGACCATTGTTTGTAACCTTCGGTTTACCTATTAAAGTAACCAAAATCTATTTTAGACTCCGATTAACTCTCATTAAACCGTACCTTTAAATGAGAGTTATTCTATTTTGCGTACCTGGTTCGGATCCTTATATTGACCCATTTAAATACCTTGCCTCAATAGCCGCTAAGTAATGGCGATGTAAATATCCACACGATAGTTATTTCTGTAATCATACAATCTCAACATACCATTAGTCGATATGGTCAAAGAGTGATATTTTCACCTTTTGACTCGTTTGGTCTAAATGACCAATTATATTGGCGAAATGAAGCTTATTGCCATCTTGTCGACACGACTCGCTCCGGTTTACACCACACGGTCGTAGTAATTATAAATCACCTCTTAACGCTTTTTGGCCTATTAAGGCTTACGAAATAAGTATCTTTCAGACCAACAATTATTGTCAACGAGTGACCAAATTAAAATTTTACCCTTATTGGTTATCATGATTTACCTTATATGGTAACATTTAAAAGTACATGTTTCATTCGTCATAACATGATCGAATTACCGATTTAACTCATTTTTAACCATCAATATGGTTTCTTATGTGACAACTGTGCCTCCACGGCCATCGAACAAATACCAAATCAATGAAATATTGTATTTCATAATTGGGATTTGTATAAATATGTGTATCATTTGCACATATCAATTCTCGTTCGATTGCGAGCTCTAAATCGCTTTCTGGAAAGTTATACGCGAACTGATGCGTAAACGTAATCAGTTTAACACGACAAACACTCTGGAATAGTGAAATAGGCTTAACATACCTTAAATAGCCTTTACATAACTTAGAAATAAGTTTTGGAAGGTTTGGTGTGTCGAAATCAAGTTTATTCGCTTACAGGGACTAATTTCGACAAACTGCAAAAGTATGCCGATTCGTACTGTAACGAACATTCCGGAACTTGATCAAAAGTTGAACATGCCCTAAATATCCTTTACATAGCTTAGAAATAGGCTTTGAGGTGTTGGATATGCAAAAATAAACTTATTGGTCATTCAGGGACTAAAAGCGTCAAAAAGTGCACAAGTTTGCATTTTCGCGCATATCTTACGTTCTGAATATATCCGGACATCCAAAAATTTATGTAATTATTAAAATATTATATTTTAGTGATTGGCATGATAAAATTCCATTCGTCGCTCAATTTGGATCGTTTTTGCGTTCGTTACGACTTCCGTCGTAATTAACCAAACAACGCAAACGTACGACCAAACAAACCGACATCCGAGATATTTTTGAGCATGTTTTGAGTTCCCAATACTTTAACTTCATTTTAGAGCCTTGAAATGAGGTTAACGGGGCTTAAACGTGTCAAAAATGGGCCAAAATGCAAGTTTCTAAGCTGCAGGGACTAAAACTGACAATCTGCCAAACATCCTCAGGCGGGGCGCGTAAGGATTGATGTGTATCTTACGCGGGCCGCGTGGCCATGTCAGATTGAAACAATGAATCTGGTCATTTAGCTCGTTTTTGCTGGTTTTGATCTCTAGTTTTCAAGCTAGGGGCTGGTTTGTGTGTTCTCCAAGTCCCCCAATCAGTCCTTAACACTTGTATGGCCTAGATCATGCCCTCCTCTCCAAGAAACGATCTTAACGGTTTGCGAAAAACTATATATAGGCCTTGCTTTCATTCCATTTTCCTTGCATTTGGTCTGAGATTTCTCTAAGTGGTGTGATATTTCACTACCTACCTGAGAATACTTGGAACCAAATCTCTTTGGACCCTTTGTAAGTCCTCTTTCATTCTTTTACTGCTTTCCTAGCTCGAAAGTCAAACTTTGTTTGACTTTCAGCTTTGACCACGAGATGGTCAACGAGAAGTTCATTCGAACTTCGCAACGTGAGCGTAATCACGATGGTTATAGTCCTTAGTGACTATACCTACTGATTACCACGTTGACTAGGCATAGTGACGAGTCGTAGTTTCGGTCAAAATGCGCATTTAAGCGTATTTTGCAACCAAACTACTCTTGGTATCAAAACACTTTGTTTTGATATCAAAACCTGTTTTCAAACTTAGTTAAGCATCATGCTTAGCTCGTCACTTTTAGTTTAGTGCTTGTTTAGAGTCGTAAGTCAAGCGGTCTAAACCACCGCTTAGACTTTCGAACTCGACCCGTTTGGTCGATCTTTAGGATCCGACCAAGCATGTTTAGTGACCATAGTTGTATAGGGAATAACCTACCCAGGTTATACCTTATGGTCACCGAGTTTAAGTAGTTGTATGATAGGTAGATTATATGCCTTAGGTAAATTACCAAAATGCCCTTTTCATGCATAATCGGATTTTAAGCATATGTAACCTAAAATTTTGTCACTTAACTGATTATACAACATATTTAAACATGTTTAGGCATATAATACTTGTCATAGGACTAGTTAGACGTCTCGAACGCGCATTTACGAGAACGACGCGTTAAAGTAGCGTAAGCTACCTTAATGGGTCGTAACGGGTCGAAAGCACTTAGGTTAAGTTTCAATTTAGTATGTAGGCATTGTTAATCCATGTCATATGAGTTCCAATAACTCATTTGGTTTACAAGACCTCATTCTATCCGATCCTCCGACTTAGGTCCGGTTTATTTATATAGTTATTAGGTTGCCGATTGATTCCGTGCTCCCTCTAGCTTTGCTTGGTTGTTGTTCAAAGACCACTAAGCATTCTCAAGCGAGTACATAGTTCCCCTATTTTACTGTTTTCAATTGTTTTGGGGTGATCCATATGTGTTAAATGATTTCAATGTTTTAACGATGATTTTTGAAAACGATTGAAATGGTTTATATTAAATTAATAACGATTTTGATAAAGTGAACAAACTTGTTGGTTGTAATTACATAACGAATAACATTCATTAATTTTGGCCAAACCGACCAGTATTAGGTTATGGTACCATAGGATCTGACAAATCCCGTTATCAGACTGCACCCATTGTTATGTGTGGGATAGGTGGGTAGCGACCGAATCTGTGATTGTTAATTTACCCTTTGGTGGTTTATTAATGCGAAAGACGAGGTAATCGAGTCACGAAGGTTTGAATGTTATTAGCGAGACGACCAAAAGTAGTTTCACTATTAAAACGAGTTAAACGATTTTGGGACAAGTTACACGATTTGAAACGACTTAAACAAGATAAACGATTTGGTTAAACGATTGGTTTTGGGATGTGATTAGATAATGGGATAGGTGTAGCATGATAAAAGCATGGTAGATACGCCGCTGGTACATCTTATATATAAATGCTCTTATCATATTACATTTTCAGTCATTATTTAGTTCACTGGGGGAAACGATTTTAAAACGATGTCACACAACGAGGTTTTTGAAATTATATAAACCATACGAGTTTTGTTAACGAGTTTTTACGAGATTTTTACAAATTGATTTAACTAAATGTTTTGTGTTAAGAATCATGGCTACGAGATTTTATAACAAACTATAACCAATTTGATTTGAGTTGGTTATTTATGTTGTAATACACTTTTCAAAACAAGGTATGTATTTTGACTCTTGGAGTCTAACGAGGTACTACAACATATAAACTAGCCATGAATCTGACACTCTCATAAAACCTATATACTCGCCAGCATTTCTTTGCTGACTTTGTTTGTCACACCCCCAAAATCCACCTGCGGAGTATCACCGCTTGGGAGCGTGACTGACCAGGATCAAGCCACCAATCATATAGAACATGTAATCAATAAGTAAAAGTAATTGCCATTTAAACCAAACCAAATCCATATGAAAGGTGTTTCAAAACACAAGTAAGTTATCACTGTTTAGCGGAAGCGTATAATTAAAACCCATCATAATAAAGTATCAAATGTCATAAGTGTTTAACAAAACAATCACGATCCAAGCCCACAACGACCAGCTCCTCCCGGTGCAAGCTCCATGTATCTAACGACCTGCAAGGCATGTAACAGAGGATCAACAACTAGTTGAGCGAGTTCACAGAAAGTAAGTGCGTAATAGTAAGTTCGTTGGTAACATGTGGCTCTACTGGGCCGATAGTACGTTCTATTATTGGGGGCTTCCCATGTTGTATAACCACTAGACTATTCGTAACCATAAGTGTTCTACATATCCCGAGAACAGTAACACGTACAAGTTTACGTAGGTTTTACGTAAGTAATCCTTTACAACCGAGGATAGGGGTACGCGGGGGTTTACGTAGGTTTTACGTAAGTGCCTGACACAACCGAGGCAGTAGTGAGTATAAGTTCACGTAGGTTTTACGTGAGTGTCCTTCGCAACCTGAGGACAGTGAGCAATACAAGTATACGTAGGTTTTACGTATGTGTCCTGCACAACCGAGGACGATGGTATGGTAGTCTAGTAACAGTGTAAGTACAGTTCTATTCAATCTCAATCCTTCAATCCCAATTCCCGTGCCCTGGGAATCCCATGCCTTAGTAAGAGTGTGAACTCACCTTGGTTTGCTCGGTATGTTATTGCTTCTAGGATTAATTAACGTTTAAGTCCGTTACTCATGACCTAAGGTATATTGCACATAAATCCAAGATAAGTGTTGACGTTCAATTAGGGTTTACAGGTTCTTGACGTTCAAGCAGTGACTTACAATATCATATCACACCTTAACATGCAGTATTATTCAGTAACATGTAGCATCATATCAGACAGTATCACATAACCGTATACAGTCATATACAGAGTCATACAGTACGCTTACGGTGACTTAAAATGCCTTATCGTGCCATATGGTGACATACAGTGTCATACAGGGTCCTGAATTCAGCTTTGCAAACATCATAAGCAACTCATACTATAATGACATCAACAAAAGTCATACTACGTATCATTGCAAGGAAATTCGGACTAGTGCATGTCTTGCAAGAAAGTCGGGCAATACTTAACAACTTAAAACTCAGACAACACTTATTTAACTCAAAGCTCGGGCATGCAATCCTTTACAAAGTCGGACAAGAGGAAACAGGGCCACAAAGTCGGACGAAAGGAAGGGGCTCCCCCCTTCACAAACTCGGACAATAAGGGGTGGGGGTTAAAGCTCGGACTCCCCTCCCCTACATGCACAAACTCGGACCAAAGGGTCTTGGGTTAAAAAGTCGGACCAAATGGACATGGCCACAAAGTCGGACCCCTTGATCTGTCAAAACTCGGACCTCTCCTTTACTAGGGTTAAACATCGGACCTAGGGCATCATTTAAGAAACTCGGACCATGCATGGGTCATGAAACTCGGACATCACAATGGGTTATGAAACTCGGATCCTCATACTTTTACAAAAGTCGGGCTAGGGTGCAACCCCCCTAAAACTCGGACAACTCTATGTTTAAGAACTCAGACCATAAAATCCTTTTAAAGATCGGGCACGTTATTGTATATCAAAGGTCGGACCATGTAATGTGATACAAAGCTCGGACTATAGCATATTTCACAAACTCAGACAAACATTCCATCATTCGATATTTGTAATTGAAACAGTTACGTTTCATGCGATCAACAGTTTCATTCATCATTCTAAGAACCCTAATTTCATACCTATTGACGACAGAATCATAATCAATCAACCTATGCTTAACAACAACAATCATCACAAGAATAATCTATCGAGCATGCAACTAACCATTATCATAATCACAATTATCCAGAATCAAATCAAAATCACAGAATATTATATGAGGAACTAGGGTTTTCATGAACACATAATCAAGAATCAAGAATTTGATAAGAATCAAGCAATCAATAAACAATAATCATTTACCTTGTGTTGATTCTAGAGAAATGTGGAATCGAAAGTGATGAATAGCTTGCCAATGATGATGGTGATGATTGCTAGGGGATTAGAGATTACAATACGTGCTTTGGTCTTGTGAAAATGATTAGTGAACAAGGGATTAGGGTTAAGTATAGTTTAATTTTCACTAATTACTCTACACACCCTGAATTACTATATCTTACACAAGCACACCATGTCACACAGTTTCACAGTTTCACCACTAAGTTTATGCATTTGACAAGTCTATCACAATTAACATATAACCATGCACAAACACACAATACACTTCATTGAATCGAAACGTATGCAATTCCATAGCAATCAATTGTGCAAATAAACAACTAAACAGTACATGAATGTGCAATAAATGCGAAATAGGAATCTTGGAAATTCGAGTTGTCACATTATCCCCAACTTAAAAGAAATTTCGTCCCGAAATTTAGCATGCGGTTACTGAGGAAGCTAGGTAAGTTGTATCGTTTACGGGTTTTCCTGGGGTGTCACATCATCCCCCCGTTGATTTGGAATTTCGTCCCGAAATTCCGCAGTAGTAGCTTCAGTCTCAGTAGTGGTTGCATTGGTCCCGAATAACTGGGGGTACTTTTCTGTCATCTGGTCTTCGCGTTCCCAGGTGTACTCTAGGCCACGACGGGAGTTCCAACGAACTCGAACAGGAGGGATTCTCTTGTTTTTGAGGACCTTAACATCCCGGTCCGTGATTTCAACTGGCTCCTCGATGAACTGCAACAGCTCGTCGATAGTGAGTTCCTTAAAAGGAACTATGAGGGTCTCATTTGACAGGCACTTCTTCCGATTCGACACGTGAAATGCATTGTGAACTGCACCGAGTTCAGCTGGTAGGTTTAGCTTGTAGGCCACTTTGCCTATTTTCTCAATGATCTCGAACAGTCCGACATACCGCGGATTTAGTTTGCCCCTTTTGCCAAAACGAACCACACCCTTCCAGGGTGAGACTTTAAGTAAAACCCGGTCCCCGACCTGAAATTCCAAAGGCTTCCTACGCTTGTCCGCGTAGGCTTTCTGACGGTCGTGTGCTGCCGCCATGCATTGTCGTATCTGTGCAATCTTTTCCGTGGCATCCACTACAATCTCTGGACCCGTGATCTGACTATCCCCCACCTCTGCCCAACAGAGAGGTGACCGGCATTTACGTCCGTACAACGCCTCGAATGGAGCGGCTTGTATGCTGGTGTGATAGCTGTTATTGTATGAGAACTCCACCAAAGGGAGGTGCTTTTCCCAGCCGTTGCCGAAATCAATAACACATGCCCGAAGCATGTCTTCAAGAGTTTGGATCGTTCGCTCAGACTGCCCATCCGTCTGAGGGTGATACGCTGTGCTCATGTCTAACCGTGAGCCGAAAGATTTATGCATCGCTTGCCATAGCTCTGACGTGAATCGTGCATCCCGATCCGAAATGATGGAGGTGGGCACCCCGTGCCTCGAAACAACTTCTTTAAGATAAATGTCTGCGAGAGTGGAGAACTTATCCGTTTCCTTTATAGCCAGGAAGTGTGCAGACTTGGTGAGTCGATCCACGATCACCCATATAGTGTCATTCCCACGCTGGGATCTGGGTAGGCCTGTAACGAAATCCATGGAAATTTCTTCCCATTTCCATTGCGGTATCTTGGGTTGCTGAAGTAGGCCCGCTGGTTTCTGATACTCCACTTTAACTTTTGCACAAGTCAAACACTTGCCGACGTAAGTAGCGATGTGGGCTTTCATGCTAGGCCACCAATATGTTGTTTTGAGATCGTGGTACATTTTATCCGACCCTGGATGTATTGAGTAGCAAGACTTGTGTGCTTCATCCATCACAAGCTCTCGTAAACCACCATAGAGTGGGACCCAAATACGCCCCGTTACATAGTAGGCACCGTCTTCCTTTTGTTCCATTCGTTGCCTTGAGCCGCGTAAGGCTTCAGCTTTGACGTTGTCGGGTTTCAATGCTTCGATCTGAGCAGTTCGTATCTGTGCAGGAATACTGGACTGAATAGTGAGCTGCAAAGCTCGTACACGCCTAGGTAGAGTGTCTTTCCGACTGAGAGCGTCAGCCACAACATTGGCTTTGCCTGGATGATACTTAATAGCGCATCCATAATCGTTAAGTAACTCAACCCATCGTCGTTGACGCATGTTCAATTCCTTCTGCTTGAAGATATGCTCGAGACTCCTGTGATCGGTGTAAATTGTGCACTTGGTACCGTACAGGTAGTGTCGCCATATCTTGAGCGCGAAAACAACAGCTCCCAGCTCTAAATCGTGCGTCGTGTAGTTCCGTTCATGAACCTTGAGTTGACGAGAAGCGTAGGCAATAACTTTATCCCGCTGCATCAATACGCAACCAAGCCCCTGTATCGACGCGTCACAATAGACTACAAAATCATCCGTGCCCTCTGGCAATGAGAGAATAGGTGCGCTGCAAAGCCTATCCTTTAAATACTGAAAAGCCGTTTCTTGTGTATTACCCCAACGATAGGTAACACCTTTCTGTTTCAACATAGTAAGCGGCTGCGCGATCTTGGAGAAGTCTTTAATGAATCGCCTGTAGTACCCCGCCAAACCCAAGAATTGGCGTATTTCCATTGGTGTACGCGGTGCAGGCCAGTTCCGTATCGAATCTACCTTGGATGGATCGACATGAATCCCATCCCTGTTCACCACATGGCCTAAGAAGTGGACTTCATGAAGCCAGAAGTCGCATTTTGAAAACTTAGCGTACAGTTGTTCCTTTCGAAGAAGTTCCAAGATAAGACGTAAGTGCTGCTCGTGTTCCTCCTGACTCTTGGAGTAGATCAGAATGTCATCGATGAAGACAATGACGAACTTGTCAAGATAAGGTTTGCACACCCTGTTCATAAGATCCATGAAAACTGCAGGCGCGTTCGTAAGCCCAAATGGCATGACTAGAAACTCGTAGTGACCGTAGCGAGTTCTGAATGCTGTTTTGGAGACGTCCTCATCCCGGACTCTCAGCTGATGGTACCCTGATCTCAAGTCTATCTTGGAGTAGTAGCTCGACCCTTGCAACTGGTCGAATAAGTCGTCGATACGTGGAAGAGGATAGCGGTTCTTCACTGTGACCTTGTTCAGTTCGCGATAGTCTATGCACATTCTGAAAGTGCCATCCTTCTTTTTCACGAATAGTACCGGAGCTCCCCAAGGCGAAGAGCTTGGACGAATGAAGCCCTTATCCAAGAGCTCTTGTAGTTGCTTAGACAGTTCTTCCAGTTCAGTTGGGGCTAGACGATACGGTGCTCGAGCTATAGGTGCTGCTCCTGGAGCTAGCTCGACTTGGAATTCGACCTGACGATGAGGCGGTAGACCAGGTAACTCCTCTGGAAACACTTGAGGAAATTCGCGTACAACTGGAATATCCTCTATTCTTTTCTCTCTCGTCGATGCATCTGTAACTAATGCCAGAATAGCAGTGTGCCCCTTTCGTAAACATTTATGTGCCTTCAAGAAAGAAATGATGCCAACTACAGCACTACTCTTGTCGCCCTGAACTTCGAGAGGTTCCTTTCCCGCACGAGGAATACGAATGATCTTCTCCTTGCATAGGATCTCCGCCTGCTGCTTGGATAACCAATCCATGCCGATGACGATGTCGAAACTACCCAGAACTATTGGAATAAGATCAATTGAGAAGGCCTGACCCGCTAGAACGATGTTACAACCCTTGACTACATGCGTGGCTTCTACACTTTTACCATTTGCTAGTTCTACGACATGTTTGGTGTTTAGGGGTGTCGGTGTACGTTTTAACAATTTACCCATTTTCAAAGACATATAACTCGTATCCGCACCCGAATCAAACAAAACAGTAACATATATATCGTCGAGAAGAAACTTACCCATAACAACATTGGGATCATTTCTGGCATCACCCTGCCCCAACACAAATGCACGACCCCTTGCTTCATTGCCGTTGTTGTTCCCACCGTTGTTGTTGTTGTTACCATTTCCCTGATTGTTGTTATTGTTGTTGTTGTTCTGGTTCCTGTTTAGCTGAGGGTAGTGCCTTTTGAAGTGACCTTCAGCACCACAATGAAAACATCCTTTGTTGCCCTGTTGCTGATTCTGCTGTGCTTGAGGCTGCTGCTGATTCTGGTTCGCAGGCCGAGGGCTTCTACAATCTTTGGCCTCATGACCCATCTTGAGGCATCTTTGACAGTGACCTTTGTTACACTGGCCACTGTGGTGTCTGTTGCAGTTGTTACACTTTGGGAGGTTCCCTCGATATCCACCCTGCCTGTGGCTGCCTGAGGAGTGCTGACTGGGACTCTGATAACTGTCAGTCTTTCGCTGCTGAACCTGTGATTGAACTGAAGCTGATCCCTTGCTAGAATCCCCATCCCATTTTCTCTTGTTGTCACTGGGAGTAGCAAGTGTAGCAGAAGTAGTAGCGGTAGCAGTAGCGCTGATACGTTTAGGCAGTTTTGTGACAACTCGTATTTAGAACCAATCGTTGTGTAACATATGTGAACTTGATTGACTAAGTGAATGGTTATTGAATGTTTTGTGATATGTGTTTTAATGATTGTGTACATGATACGTTATGTGTATGTATATAAGTTACATGAAACTCGAACCGCACAACACCTACACACTCGATCGCACAAGCCTTTGGGCCGTATCACTTGTATCCGGATAGATGGCAGCCCAAGTGATGGGTTCGGCCCATCCTCCCTTAAACCGATTAACACATAGGAGAGTTGTAACCATTCCCCACTTTTTACAAAATCACAACACACACAAGAAACCCTAGCTCGCCTCTCTCTCTCTCTCACGAACTCGAAGGCAACCGCACACATCATCGAAGTTCATAGTGTTTCGGATCATTCTCTAATCCGGTTAGTACTTTATGTGTTTGTTGTTATTTGATGTTATGCTTGATCGATGACGGTGTGTTGTATATGATTGATTTAACCCGTTCATGTTTGTGAAATCAATATCATAGGGTTGCATGATGTTGTGTTATAGCTAGTAATGATAAGATGAATCGGTTCATATGTGTATGGTAATAATAATCGGATGAATCTATCATCGAGTATAGTGTGGTGTAAGTTAATTATGTGATTTAAGATGTGAACAAATTGTAATCGGATTTGTATGAATGATAATCGACTGGAGTGTCATATTTCCGGTTTGTTACACAAGAATTCGGAGGATATGCTTAGATGATAGGGTTGATCCGAATGAAGGTTATAATGTTTGTTCTTGTTGATTTTTGATTCGGTTAGGGTTCATATGAATAATTGATTGATTTTCCTTGTTTGATCGAAATCCATCATGATATGAAACTGATTAGTTGTTAATTGATACTATAAACTTGGAAACTTTGGAATAATTGTAACCGATTGCTTGAATTATGGAAATTAGTTCAAACCATCGCACAAGACTTCTTGGCCGTCCAAGAAGTCCAATCGCACAACGAACCAATCGCACAAGAGTCTTTGATCGCACAAGGACCCATAACGCACAAGTTGATGATCTGTTCGCACAAGATGTCTTGACCGCACAAGGGGTTCTCAATCGCACAAGGTCCCCTGAATCGCACAAGTCATTTGTTTTAACTGTTTGGGCCGGATGACAAATTGGGCTTGACTCGTCCAATCGCACAATCCATTTAGGATCGCACAAGGCCTTTATATGGGCCGAGTATATTTATGTTTGGACTTTCTTCGGTTGGACTTCTTATATATTGGGCCGGGTAGTTTGGGCTTCAATGGATGACTTGCACAAAGCCCTAAGCTTATGTGAGCCCAATCCGGAATTTTCAAGTTAACTGTTGAACGTGACTTTGTGTGCTTGCCATGATCCGAATGTGTTTTCTATATGCTATCTTGTGGAATACCTGTGTACTTTATTTAAGTCAAAACCTGACTTGTATGATAACCCTGTTAGGACGTGTTGACCAACCTTAGTTCAAGAACTCTTTTCTTTGTGTATCTGCCGTGCAACCCAAGGTGAGTTCACACAGCCAAGGCATGGGGTTCCCAGGGTGGGAATGGGATTGGATGATTATTTCGTGCGTACTTAGTTAATGGAACCTAATGATATAGTCCTCAGGGTGAGGATGGTAATGATAAGATACGGCTAGACTAGTATACCTACTTGAACTGATCTTCGCACACACGCCAAGGGTTGGCTGCGATAATTATGACTGATCTTCGCACACATGCTTCGGGGAAGCTGCGAACTATAGGAACTAAATCTTCGCAAGTTATGCCAGGGTGGCCGCGATACAAATATACATAGTCTAGGGTATTTGGGAGTATTAACCCAAATCTTCGCATACATGCCGAAAGGGCCCACGATGGAAACCAATACTATACATGAACAATGAACGAACATAATACGACTCATACAATTACTATTACTGAAATTACTTTCCGTGAACTCGCTCAAGTAGTTGTTGATTATCTGCTGCATGCCTTGCAGGACCTTAGGTACTATTGGAGCTTGCACAAGGAGGAGCAGGTCGTTGTGGGCAACGGATTGATAAACACTTATTACGTTACAAACATTTATACTTATGATTGGGTTTTACTTTAATGCTTCCGCTACACTTATTCACATTGGTTTTTGATGAACATCAATCATGTCGTGATGAATTACTTTATCTACTTATATTATTAAATGCTATGTTTGATATGATTGATGGCTTGATCCTGGTCATGTCACGCCTCCAAGCGGTGATACTCCGCGGGTGGATTTTGGGGGTGTGACAGATTGGTATCAGAGCCATTGGTTATAGAGAACTCGGTTTTAATATGGGAAAACGTTTTTATTAAAACCAGACTATAACCAGAACAGTGCTCTTAACGATCCACAACGACGCTTCGCTCCACGTGCAAGACTCAACATCCTAGGTAATAAGGTTTATGTTTATTACCTGCATGCTAGAACTATATAGAACTTTGCTCGCATTACGTTTAGATACACATGACTTTATTACGTGAGAATACCTACGTGCTTACACTTTTCTGTCATCACCCTACTCGCGAACCATTCTCACTTACGCTACTTTTACTATGAAGATCATGTCTGGACGAATTAACATGACTCAAGCCCAGCTAGAGGCTCTCGTTCAAGCTCAAGTTGCTGCGGCACTTGCAGCTGCTCAAGCAGGTAGTATATCCTGTAGTCATAACTCACACTAGGATCTTTAGATCCTACACTCCTAAACTAGCCCTTGTATTTAAACTTCGCCCTATTCGTACACAATAGGTCAACACGCGCAACAACCTGTCTGCACTTTTAAGAACTTCATGGACTGTCGTCCAAGTACTTTCAGCGGCACAGAGGGGGCAGTGGGACTCCTCCACTGGTTTGAAAAGCTCGAGTCTGTGTTCGAGATGTGTGAATGCCCTGAGGCTCGCAGGGTGAAATACGCCACTGGCACGCTAGAAGGAATAGCACTAACTTGGTGGAACGCCCAAGTTCAGATTTTAGGGTTGGCAGCTGCTAACGCCACACCCTGGAACGACTTCAAGGAACTCATTAAGAGGGAATACTGCACGCGTGATGACATCCACAAGTTGGAGAACGAGCTCTATCACTTGAAAATGGCGGGGTCAGAGATTGAAGCCTATACGAAACGGTCAAACGAACTGGCCATTCTGTGTCCAACTATGGTGGACCCTCCAGTGAAGCGCATTGAGTTGTATCTCAAGGGACTTGCGCCAGAGATCCAGAGCCACGTTACATCGGCAAACCTCGAAAACATCCAAGACATCCAGCGTCTTGCTCATCGACTCACAGATCAGGCAGTAGAACAGAACAAGCTGCCCAAACGCGTCAGTGCAACCACTACTCCAGCTGCTACTTCTGCTACACCCAACGACAACAAACGGAAATGGGCTGGGGATTCCAGCAGGGGATCAGTTTCCGTTCAGTCTCAAGCACAGCAGCGCAGGATGAATGACTACCAGAATTCGAGTCAGCAATCATCTGGCAGTCAGGGGCAGGGTGGATACCGGGGAGTTCACCCACTATGTAACAAGTGTAACAGGCACCACAGTGGAAGGTGTCGCAAAGAACGTTGTCAGAGATGTCTCAAGCTAGGGCACGAAGCCAAAGATTGCAGGAGCTCACGACCTGCGAACCAGAATCAGCAACTTCCGCCACCGGTTCCTCAGAACCCACAGCAGCAGCAGCCACAGCGTGGAAACCGGGGGTGTTTCCAGTGTGGGGCAGAAGGTCATTACAAACGCGATTGTCCTTAGTTGAACCAGAACCAGAACCGCAACAACAACAATAACCAGGGCAACGGGCACAACAACGGTGGGAACAACAACAATAATGGCAACGAAGCTAGGGGGCGCGCTTTTGTGCTAGGTCGAGGTGACGCAGTGAACGATCCCAACGTAGTTATGGGTAAGTTTCTCCTCGAAAATATTTACGTTACTACTTTATTTGATTCGGGTGCGGATACAAGTTATATTTCTGTGAAAGCCTGTAAATTGTTAAAACGTGCACCGACACCCCTAAACACCAAACACGTCGTAGAACTAGCTAACGGTAAAAGTTTAGAAGCCACGCAGATAGTCAGGGGCTGTAGTATTGTCTTAGCTGGTCAAACTTTCTCCATCGACCTTATTCCCATAGTTTTGGGAAGTTTTGATATCGTTATTGGGATGGATTGGTTGTCTCAACATCAGGCAGAGATCTTATGCAGTGAGAAGATCGTTCGTATTCCACGTTCTGGTCAAGAACCTCTCGAAGTTCAAGGAGACAAGAGTGGTGCAGTGGTAGGCATCATCTCTTTCTTGAAGGCTCAGAAGTGTCTGCGGAAGGGTCACACCGCAATCTTGGCACTCGTTACAGATGCAACAGTGAAGGAAAAGAAATTGGAGGATATTCCAATTGTACGCGACTACCCTCAGGTGTTTCCTGACGATTTACCTGGATTACCGCCTCATCGTCAGGTCGAATTTCAAATCGAGCTCGCTCCAGGAGCAGCACCCATAGCTCGCGCACCATACCGTCTAGCTCCATCAGAATTGGAGGAACTGTCAAAGCAGCTACAATAGCTCTTGGAAAAGGGCTTCATTCGTCCAAGCTCTTCGCCTTGGGGAGCTCCAGTACTTTTCGTGAAGAAGAAGGATGGCACCTTCAGGATGTGTATAGACTACAGGGAACTCAACAAGGTAACGGTGAAGAACCGTTATCCTCTTCCACGCATAGACGACTTATTCGACCAGTTGCAAGGGTCGTGTTACTATTCGAAGATAGACCTGAGGTCAGGTTATCATCAGCTGAGAGTCCGGGAGGAGGACGTCTCCAAAACAGCATTCAGAACTCGCTACGGCCACTACGAGTTTCTTGTCATGCCGTTCGGGTTGACGAACGCGCCTGCCGTATTTATGGACCTTATGAACAGGGTGTGCAAACCCTATCTTGACAAGTTCGTCATTGTCTTCATCGACGACATTCTGATCTACTCCAAGAGTCAGGAGGAACACGAGCAGTACTTACGTCTTATTTTGGAACTTCTACGGAAGGAACAACTGTACGCTAAGTTTTCGAAATGCGACTTCTGGCTTCGTGAAGTCCACTTTCTAGGCCACGTAGTGAACAAGGATGGGATCCATGTCGATCCATCCAAAGTAGATTCAATCAGAAACTGGCCTGCACCACGTACGCCAACGGAAATACGCCAATTCTTGGGTTTGGTGGGTTACTACAGACGGTTTATCAAGGATTTCTCAAAGATTGCTCAGCCACTTACGCTACTGACACAGAAGGGTGTCACCTATCGCTGGGGAGAACCCCAGGAGACTGCTTTTCAGCACCTAAAGGATAGGCTTTGCAGCGCACCTATCCTCTCTTTGCCAGAGGGCACAGATGACTTCGTGGTTTATTGTGTTGCATCCATTCGGGGACTTGGATGTGTGTTAATGCAGCGCGACAAGGTCATTGCTTACGCTTCACGCTAACTTAAGATTCACGAACGGAACTACACGACGCACGATTTAGAGCTGGGAGCTGTTGTGTTCGCGCTTAAGATATGGCGACACTACCTGTACGGTACCAGGTGCACGATTTACACCGATCACAGGAGTTTCGAGCATATTCTCAAGCAGAAGGATTTGAACATGCGTCAACGGCGATGGGTTGAACTACTGAACAATTACGAATGCGCCATCAAGTACCATCCAGGCAAAGCCAACGTTGTGGCTGATGCTCTCAGTCGGAAAGACACTTTACCTCGGCGCGTGCGAGCGCTACAGCTTACGATTCAGTCTAGCCTTCCTGCACAGATACGAGATGCTCAGGTAGAAGCATTGAAACCCGAAAATGTCAAAGCTGAAGCCTTACGCGGCTCACGACAACGATTAGAACAGAAGGCAGACGGCGCCTACTATGTAACAGGACGTATTTGGGTCCCACTTTATGGCGGTCTACGCGAACTTGTAATGGATGAAGCTCACAAGTCTCGCTACTCGGTACATCCAGGGTCGGATAAAATGTACCACGACATTAGAACTACTTATTGGTGGCCTAGCATGAAGGCCCACATCGCTACCTATGTCAGCAAGTGCTTGACCTGTGCGAGAGTCAAGGTTAAATATCAGAAACTAGCGGGTCTACTCCAGCAACCCACGATACCGCAATGGAAATGGGAAGAAATTTCCATGGATTTCGTTACAGGCCTACCTAGATCCCAGCGGGGGAATGATACCATATGGGTGATCGTGGATCGATTCACCAAGTCTGCACACTTCCTAGCTATAAAGGAAACGGATAAGTTCTCCACTCTCGCAGACATCTACCTTAAGGAAGTTGTTTCGAGGCACGGAGTGCCCACCTCCATCATTTCGGATCGCGATGCACGATTCACGTCAGAGCTATGGCAAGCGATGCACAAATCTTTCGGCTCACGGTTAGACATGAGCACAGCATATCATCCTCAGACGGATGGGCAGTCTGAGCGAACGATTCAAACACTTGAAGACATGCTTAGGGCATGCGTTATCGATTTCGGCAACGACTGGGAAAAGCACCTCCCTTTGGTGGAGTTCTCATACAATAATAGTTATCACACCAGCATTCAAGCCACTCCATTCGAGGCATTGTACGGGCGTAAATGCCGGTCACCTCTCTGTTGGGCAGAGGTGGGAGATAGTCAGATTACGGGTCCAGAGATCATAGTGGACGCCACAGAAAAGATAGCACAGATACGACAACGCATGGCGGCAGCACGCGACCGTCAGAAAGCCTACGCGGACAAGCGTAGAAAGCCTTTGGAATTTCAGGTCGGGGACCGAGTTTTACTTAAAGTCTCACCCTGGAAGAGTGTGGTACGTTTTGGCAAACGGGGCAAACTAAATCCGCGGTATGTAGGACCGTTCGAGATCATGGAGAAAATAGGCAAAGTAGCATACAAGCTAAACCTACCAGCTGAACTCGGGGCAGTTCACAATGTCTTTCACGTGTCGAATCTGAAGAAGTGCCTGTCAGACGAGACCCTTATCATTCCTTTTAAGGAACTCACTATCGACGAGCGGTTGCAGTTCGTCGAGGAGCCAGTTGAAATCACGGACCGGGATGTGAAGGTCCTCAAAAACAAGAGAATCCCTCTTGTTCGAGTACGTTGGAACTCCAAACGTTGCCCAGAGTACACCTGGGAACGCGAAGACAGGATGACAGAAAAGTACCCCCAGTTATTCGGAACCAATGCAACCACTACTGAGGCTGAAGCTACTACTTCAGAATTTCGGGACGAAATTCCAGATCAACGGGGGGAGGATGTGACACCCCAGGAAAATCAGTGAACGAACGATTGAACTTACCTAGCTTCCTCAGTGAGTGCATACCAAATTTCGGGACGAAATTTCTTTTTAGTTGGGGATAATGTGACAACTCGTATTTTGAACCTATCGTTGTGTAACGTATGTGAACTTGATTGACTAAGCGAATGGTTATTGAATGTTTTGTGATATGTGTTTTAATGATTGTGTACATGATACCTTATGTGTATGTATATAAGTTACATGAAACTCGAACCGCACAACACCTACACACTCGATCGCACAAGCCTTTGGGCCGTATCACTTGTATCCGGTTAGATGGCAGCCCAAGTGATGGGTTCGGCCCATCCTCCCTTAAACCGATTAACACATAGGAGAGTTGTAACCATTCCCCACTTTTTACAAAATCACAACACACACAAGAAACCCTAGCTCGCCTCTCTCTCTCTCACGAACTCGAAGGCAACCGCACACATCATCGAACTTCATAGTGTTTCGGATCATTCTCTAATCCGGTTAGTACTTTATGTGTTTGTTGTTATTTGATGTTATGCTTGATCGATGACGGTGTGTTGTATATGATTGATTTAATCCGTTCATGTTTGTGAAATCAATATCATAGGGTTGCATGATGTTGTGTTATAGCTAGTAATGATAAGATGAATCGGTTCATATGTGTATGGTAATAATAATCGGATGAATCTATCATCAAGTATAGTGTGGTGTAAGTTAATTATGTGATTTAAGATGTGAACAAATTGTAATTGGATTTGTATGAATGATAATCGACTGTAATGTCATATTTCCGGTTTGTTACACAAGAATTCAGAGGATATGCTTAGATGATAGGGTTGTTCCGAATGAAGGTTATAATGTTTGTTCTTGTTGATTTTTGATTCGATTAGGGTTCATATGAATAATTGATTGATTTTCCTTGTTTGATCGAAATCCGTCATGATATGAAACTGATTAGTTGTTAATTGATACTATAAACTTGGAAACTTTGGAATAATTGTAACCGATTGCTTGAATTATGGAAATTAGTTCAAACCATCGCACAAGACTTCTTGGCCGTCCAAGAAGTCCAATCGCACAACGAACCAATCGCACAAGAGTCCTTGATCGCACAAGGACCCATAACGCACAAGTTGATGATCTGTTCGCACAAGATGTCTTGACCGCACAAGGGGTTCTCAATCGCACAAGGTCCCCTGAATCGCACAAGTCATTTGTTTTAACTGTTTGGGTCGGATGACAAATTGGGCTGGACTCGTCCAATCGCACAATCCATTTAGGATCGCACAAGGCCTTTATATGGGCCGAGTATATTTATGTTTGGACTTCTCTTCGGTTGGACTTCTTATATATTGGGCCGGGTAGTTTGGGCTTCAATGGATGACTCGCACAAAGCCCTAAGCTTATGCGAGCCCAATCCGGAATTTTCAAGTTAACTGTTGAACGTGACTTTGTGTGCTTGCCATGATCCGAATGTGTTTTCTATATGCTATCTTGTGGAATACCTGTGTACTTTATTTAAGTCAAAACCTGACTTGTATGATAACCCTGTTAGGACGTGTTGACCAACCTTAGTTCAAGAACTCTTTTCTTTGTGTATCTGCCGAGCAACCCATGGTGAGTTCACACAGCCAAGGCATGGGGTTCCCAGGGTGGGAATGGGATTGGATGATTATTTCGTGCGTACTTAGTTAATGGAACCTAATGATATAGTCCTCAGGGTGAGGATGGTAATGATAAGATACGGCTAGACTAGTATACCTACTTGAACTGATCTTCGCACACACGCCAAGGGTTGGCTGTGATAATTATGACTGATCTTCGCACACATGCTTCCGGGAAGCTGCGAACTATAGGAACTAAATCTTCGCAAGTTATGCCAGGGTGGCCGCGATACAAATATACATAGTATAGGGTATTTGGGAGTATTAACCCAAATCTTCGCATACATGCCGAAAGGGCCCGCGATGGAAACCAATACTATACATGAACAATGAACGAACATAATACGACTCATACAATTACTATTACTGAACTTATTTTCCGTGAACTCGCTCAACTAGTTGTTGATTATCTGCTGCATGCCTTGCATGACCTTAGGTACTATTGGAGCTTGCACAAGGAGGAGCAGGTCGTTGTGGGCAACGGATTGATAAACACTTATTACGTTACAAACATTTATACTTATGATTGGGTTTTACTTTAATGCTTCCGCTACACTTATTCACATTGGTTTTTGATGAACATCAATCATGTCGTGATGAATTACTTTATCTACTTATATTATTAAATGCTATGTTTGATATGATTGATGGCTTGATCCTGGTCATGTCACGCCTCCAAGCAGTGATACTCCGCGGGTGGATTTTGGGGGTGTGACAAGTTTGTTCTGATCCACTGCCTGATCTGTGATGCGATGAGCGAGGCGCTGAATAGCCTGAATGTTGTCAAGATTAGCCGATGTCACATGGCTCTGTATCTCTGGCGCTAATCCCTTGAAGTACAACTCAATGCGCTTGATTGGAGGGTCCACCATAGTTGGACACAGCACAGCCAGCTCGTTCGACCGTTTAGTGTAAGCTTCGATTTCTGACCCAGTCATTTTCAAATGATAAAACTCATCCTCCAGCTTGTGGATGTCTTCCCGAGTGCAGTATTCACGTTTAATCAGTTCCTTGAAGTCATTCCAAGGGGTGGCGTTAGCAGCTGCCAACCCTAAGATCTGCACTTGCGCGTTGCACCAAGTTAGAGCAATCCCCTCTAAAGTACCAGTGGCATACTTGACCCTGCGAGCCTCAGGGCATTCACACATCTCGAACACAGACTCGAGCTTTTCAAACCAGTGGAGGAGTCCAACCGCTCCTTCAGTGCCACTAAATGTGCTAGGACGACAATCCATAAAGTTCTTGAAAGTGCAGACGGGCTGCTGAGCGTGTTGACCTATTGTGTACGAATAGGACAAGGTTAAACACAAGAGTTAATGTAGGATTCTAAAGATCCTAGTGTGAGTCTAAACTGCAGGGTATACTACCTGCTTGAGCAGCTGCAAGTGCCGCAGCAACTTGTTCATTAACGAAAGCCGTCAACTGGGCTTGTGTCATGTTAATTCGTCCGGCCATTGATCTTCACATCAAAGGCAACATAAGTGAGAAAGGTTCATGAATAGTGCGATGACAGAAGAGTGTAAGCACATAGGTGTTTTCAAGCAATAACAAGTAATGAGCAGTGTAATCTAGGCATACTACGAGCAAAGTTCTATGCAATTCTAGCATGCAGGCAATAAACATAAACCTTATTACCTAGTATGTTGAGTCTTGCACATGGAGCGAAGCGTCGTTGTGGATCGTTGAGAGCACTGTTCTGGTTATAGTCTGGTTTTAATAAAAATGTTTTCCCCATATTAAAACCAAGTTCTCTATAACCAATGGCTCTGATACCAATCTGTCACACCCCCAAAATCCACTTGCATAGTATCACCGCTTGGGAGCGTGACTGACCAGGATCAAGCCACCAATCATATAGAACATGTAATCAATAAGTAAAATTAATTGCCATTTAAACCAAACCAAATCCATATGAAAGGTGTTTCAAAACACAAGTAAGTTATCACTGTTTAGCGGAAGCGTATAATTAAAACCCATCATAATAAAGTATCAAATGGTATAAGTGTTTAACAAAACAATCACGATCCAAGCCCACAACGACCAGCTCCTCCCTGTGCAAGCTCCATGTATCTAACGACCTGCAAGGCATGTAACAGAGGATCAACAACTAGTTGAGCGAGTTCACAGAAAGTAAGTGCGTAATAGTAAGTTCGTTGGTAACATGTGGCTCTACTGGGCCGATAGTACGTTCTATTATTGGGGGCTTCCCATGTTGTATAACCACTAGACTATTTGTAACCATAAGTGTTCTACATATCCCGAGAATAGTAACACGTACAAGTTTACGTAGGTTTTACGTAAGTAATCCTTCACAACCGACTATGGTATGGTAGTCTAGTAACAGTGTAAGTACAGTTCTATTCAATCTCAATCCTTCAATCCCAATTCACGTGCCCTGGGAATCCCATGCCTTAGTAAGAGTGTGAACTCACCTTGGTTTGCTCGGTATGTTATTGCTTCTAGGATTAATTAACGTTTAAATCCGTTACTCATGACCTAAGGTATATTGCACATAAATCCAAGATAAGTGTTGACGTTCAATTAGGGTTTACAGGTTCTTGACGTTCAAGCAGTGACTTACAATATCATATCACACCTTAACATGCAGTATTATTCAGTAACATGTAGCATCATATCAGACAGTATCACATAACCGTATACAGTCATATACAGAGTCATACAGTATGCTTACGGTGACTTAAAATGCCTTATCGTGCCATATGGTGACATACAGTGTCATACAGGGTTCTGAATTCAGCTTTGCAAACATCATAAGCAACTCATACTATAATGACATCAACAAAAGTCATACTACGTATCATTGCAAGGAAATTCGGACTAGTGCATGTCTTGCAAGAAAGTCGGGCAATACTTAACAACTTAAAACTCAGACAACACTTATTTAACTCAAAGCTCGGGCATGGCATCCTTTACAAAGTCGGACAAGAGGAAACAGGGCCACAAAGTCGGACGAAAGGAAGGGGCTCCCCCTTCACAAACTCGGACAGTAAGGGGTGGGGGTTAAAGCTCGGACTCCCCTCCCTTACATGCACAAACTCGGACCAAAGGGTCTTGGGTTAAAAAGTCGGACCAAATGGACAATGCCACAAAGTCGGACCCCTTGATCTATGTCAAAACTCGGACCTCTCCTTTACTAGGGTTAAACATCGGACCTAGGGCATCATTTAAGAAACTCGGACCATGCATGGGTCATGAAACTCGGACATCACAATGGGTTATGAAACTCGGATCCTCATACTTTTACAAAAGTCGGGCTAGGGTGCAACCCCCCTAAAACTCGGACAACTCTATGTTTAAGAACTCAGACCATAAAATCCTTTTAAAGATCGGGCACGTTATTGTATATCAAAGGTCGGACCATGTAATGTGATACAAAGCTCGGACTATAGCATATTTCACAAACTCAGACAAACATTCCATCATTCGATATTTGTAATTGAAACAGTTAAGTTTCATGCGATCAACAGTTTCATTCATCATTCTAAGAACCCTAATTTCATACCTATTGACGGCAGAATCATAATCAATCAACCTATGCTTAACAACAACAATCATCACAAGAATAATCTATCGAGCATGCAGCTAACCATTATCATAATCACAATTATCCAGAATCAAATCAAAATCACAGAATATTATATGAGGAACTAGGGTTTTCATGAACACATAATCAAGAATCAAGAATTTGATAAGAATCAAGCACTCAATAAACAATAATCATTTACCTTGTGTTGATTCTAGAGAAATGTGGAATCGAAAGTGATGAATAGCTTGCCAATGATGATGGTGATGATTGCTAGGGGATTAGAGATTACAATACGTGCTTTGGTTTTGTGAAAATGATTAGTGAACAAGGGATTAGGGTTAAGTATAGTTTAATTTTTACTAATTACTCTACACACCCTGAATTACTATATCTTACACAAGCACACCATGTCACACAGTTTCACAGTTTCACCACTAAGTTTATGCATTTGACAAGTCTATCACAATTAACATATAACCATGCACAAACACACAATACACTTCATTGAATCGAAACGTATGCAATTCCATAGCAATCAATTGTGCAAATAAACAACTAAACAGTACATGAATGTGCAATAAATGCGAAATAGGAATCTTGGAAATTCGAGTTGTCACATTGTTTTCACATATGTTTCAGGTATTGTTGAATGATGTTGATTGATAGGATGCATACTCATATAGGACGGGACGAGGCCTCAGTGACTTAATAACAATCATAGACTATGTTTAACTTGTTTGTTAGATTTCAAGACGATGTAAATGTTTAATGTTTAATAAAACGAAACTTCAAATTTCCGTGTGTTTTGAAACAATGATTCTGTTACAACACTCCCCGATGTTTCCGCCACGTTTTGTTGTTTTATCGTGGTTGGGGTGTGACAGAAAAGTTGGTATCAGAGCTCATGGTTATAGGGAATTAGGTTATTAGTAATGCTTTGACCTAGTCTATGACCTTCCTAGGACCCTAACACAAGATTCTTGTGTTTACATCTTAAAACAATATTGTCACCTATCCTTAGATGATAACCATAATGAGAACACAATAATAAATCCGCTTTGAAAATTAATCATCTGTTCTAGGATGATTGATTACTGGGTTTTGAACCCTCTGTTATATGGTTTTGAACCCTTCTAATTTGATTCATCATTGGCCTTGTGCCTTCCGAGTTTCCGAAATCTCGTCAAAGTTTGGGTCTAAGTAATGTGAACACGTGCAAACTGGAAGAGTGAATGCTTGTACCCTGAGTTTTCTGTCTAAGGCTAGAGTGTTCGTATAAATCCACAGTATCGGACCAGTCACTCTTACATGGGAACTCTTGGGGTGAGTGTTCACTTATAGGCGAGCATCTCTTCAGTAATACATTAATATGACCCATTTACTTTGATTAATCACCGTCTCATTTGTTTGCCTTAGGTAACAAACAAATGATCGCAATTTTTATGCATTGTCGTTCTGTTTTGATTACCCGATAGCATTTCATTCATTTCTCCCTATGTCTTCCATTTCCTCTAGAATGTCACTTCATCGCAACGACGCTCAGATGTCCGAACAGGCTACTCAACGAATAGGCGAAGTAATCCTGAAGACTGCTGAATTAGCTGTTGCCATGTCCCGTCTCCAGGATGAAACCACCCGAGAAGCATCAAAGGAAGCAGAAGCCAAGTCTTCAAAAAGGTCAAAGAAGCGTAAAACCTCAAAGAATCCTCCAGCCGTTGCACCAAATCAAGCAGGACCTGGTCAGGTGGCAACACCACCAGCCAAGAAGCGGTACTTGGGAACTACTCCTTTCTGCAATCAATGCAATGGCCATCACCCGAATCAAGCACCTTGTTTCAAATGTACCTACTGCGAACGATGGGGACATTTGGTTAACATGTGCCGCTTTGTCATCCAAAACAAAGCTGTTGCAGGTCCTACTGTTGCTCGAGCACCATACGAAGGAACAGCCCCTTTGTGCCATCAATGTAACCTCCATCACCATGCTAGTGTCAAATACCAAATATGCTTCAAGTGTGGACTTGTTGGTCATTTGGCAAGAGACTGTCGTTCAGTCACTATGTTAAACCAAACTATTCAGAACCCTATTCAACTTCAAGCAAATCCAGCACAAGCTCGTTTTCCTCTTGGAACTTGCTACTTCTATGACGAGACGAGTCATTTCAGGGACGAATACCTAAAGTTTTTCAATGCAAATCTGACCCACCGATGAGCATTGGGCTGATTAGAAGAAGCTGCTGCTTGAAAAAATTGGAAACTTATGCTTTTGTTTCTTTTGTTGAACTCTGAAACAACCTGTTTGGTTTATAAATAAATCGTTGTTCACAATTCTGATGTACAATTGTAGCTACATGAGTGTATGGCATACCCCTATACCTACCCCAAAGAACTATGTTCTTTACAAACTACTCTTGTAGTTCTCTCATTCATGTGATCGCTCATGATTTCCTCGAAAAATTCTAAGTACTCGTTTCAAGAAAACGAAGTACCGAATATCAGTGACATTTTGAGTAATCACTTTAAATCCTTGGTTAGATAACTAAGAGTATTTTTCGATCTTATACCCAACCTCCCAATTCTGCTTCATATGTCGCCTTGGCATAGCTAGCACCTCAACTTCATGAGGATTCTACCTCGTGTGTCGATTTAAACACGTCTAGTGCAAGGTTTCAAAGCGTCTCCTGCTATTCGAATTCCGAAATCCATATAGGATCTTATTATCTTCGCAATTAGATCCTTGCGAATGATTATCGCTCAAATCGGAGCCCTTGATTGGATTCTTTGTACGCCTTAATACGTACATTATAATTCAATAAGGACAAGCCGAATTCCTATCAAGATCTCTCTATCTTCATAGTTAGATTTTTGAAGGTATTTAAAGTGCCAAATGAAATCCACGGATTGGATTCCTGGTATGCTTTAAATACCCGTGTCCAAAGATAACAAATTAAAGGTCAAGTTAAACGATTATGTGATTATGTGTTCCTTTTATGTTTTTGTGTGATCCGAGTTATTCGTTATCCAAATCCTCGTAGAATCTTCCATATCTTCATATGTGGGATTCATTGTAGGATATCCAAAGGTACTACCTTAAATCCTTGATGGGCTTCTACGTGGTAGTTAAGACCCTTGGATTTTATAGTACCATTCCATAATTTGAAAAAGACCCTTTGGGTGGTCTAGTAAAAAGATTGATTCAAATCTGGTTAGGAATGACATGTGATGATATAGTTGGAAAGACTCCTTGGTGGTCTGTTTTAAAAGATCATTTATTGATCTAAAGGACTCTATGGTGGTCTAGTCACACTCATCACAGGTTCGTTTATTGGGTTTTTTCCCCTACACATTATAAAGTGCACTGTGTGGACTATGCAAGGAATTTCGTAATTATGGATGCATACATAATTATGAAATTCAGTGCACAGAAACCACAGTAAGATTTATCATGTGTAAGAACCGATAGTGGCAACAATAACAGAACGTGAACAATGTAATGGAGGTACGGTGGACGCACCAATGGCGCTTCATATACTTGTATATAAGTGTCCCTCTTCTATTGCAAGCATAATGTTATTAAAGTTACTATAAGTTCAGAACCCTAACCAGTGCTGTCTTATCTTTTCGACTTCATGTTTTAAAATGCCTAACTTATCTCAAAGTCAAGACTGAACATCAATAACCTTCTGGTTTGCTTGTACAACCAGAGATACCGGTTTGGAAGTGGGAGAACGTTGCTATGGATCTCATCACTAAATTACCGCGTACATCTAAAGGTCACAATGCTATATGGGTTGTTATCGATCGATTAACGAAGACAGCTCATTTTATTCCGACTCGCGAAGATCTATCTGCAGATAAATTTGCACCCCGATATGTTGGACCATTTAAGGTTGTTGAAAGAGTTGGAAAGGTTGCCTATCGACTAGAGCTACCTCCAGAGCTTGGAAATATTCATCCGACTTTTCACGTGTCCAATTTGCGAAAGTGTTTAGCTGACGCTGATCTTCACACTCCTCTCAATGAAATCCGAATCGATGAAACGATGCACCTTGTCGAGAAACCTGTGGAGATAGTGGACCGTACATTCAAACAATAGAAGAACAAACGAATTTGTTTGGTCAAGATTCACTGGGAATCTAAGCGTGGCCCAGAATTTACTTGGGAACGTGAGGACCAAATGAAGGCGAAACATCCGCAATTGTTCTCACAAAGTCTCCTCTAGTTAAAATTTCGGGACGAGATTTCCTGAAGTAGGGGAGACTGTGACATCTGTGCCTCCACGGCCATCGAACAAATACCAAATCAATGAAATATCGTATTTCATAATTGGGATTTGTATAAATATGTGTATCATTTGAACATATCAATTCTCGTTCGATTTCGAGCTCTAAATCGCTTTCTGGAAAGTTATACGCGAACTGATACGTAAACGTAATCAGTTTAACATGACAAACACTCCGGAATAGTGAAATAGGCTTAACATACCTTAAATAACCTTTACATAAATTAGAAATAAGTTTTGGAAGGTTTGGTGTGTCGAAATCAAGTTTATTCGCTTACAGGGACTAATTTCGACAAACTGCAAAAGTATGCCGATTCGTACTGTAACGAACATTCCGGAACATGTCCATAAGTTAAACATACCAATTGAAATGGTTTCAATGAAATGGTTTATATTAAATTAATAACGATTTCAATGTTTTAACGATGATTTTTGAAAACAATTGAAATGGTTTATATTAAATTAATAACGATTTTGATAAAGTGAACAAACTTGTTGGTTGTAATTACATAACGAATAAGATTCATTAATTTTGGCCAAACCGACCAGTATTAGGTTATGGTACCATAGGATCTGACAAATCCCGTTATCAGACTGCACCCATTGTTATGTGTGGGTTAGGTGGGTAGCGACCGAATCTGTGATTTTTAATTTACCCATTGGTGGTTTATTAATGCGAAAGGCGAGGTAATCGATTCACGAAGGTTTGAATGTTATTAGCGAGACGACCAAAAGTAGTTTCACTATTAAAACGAGTTAAACGATTTTGGGATAAGTTACACGATTTGAAACGACTTAAACGAGATAAACGATTTGGTTAAACGATTGGTTTTGGGATGTGATTAGATAATGGGATAGGTGTAGCATGATAAAAGCATGGTAGATACGCCGCTGGTACATCTTATATATAAATGCTCTTATCATATTACATTTTGAGTCATTATTTAGTTCACTGGGGGAAACGATTTTAAAACGATGTCACACAACGAGGTTTTCGAAATGATATAAACCATACGAGTTTTGTTAACGAGTTTTTACGAGATTTTTACAAATTGATTTAACTAAATGTTTTGGGTTAAGAATCATGGCTACGAGATTTTATAACAAACTATAACCAATTTGATTTGAGTTGGTTATTTATGTTGTAATACACTTTTCAAAACAAGGTATGTATTTTGACTCTTGGAGTCTAACGAGGTACTACAACAAATAAACTAGCCATGAATCTGACACTCTCATAAAACCTATATACTTGCCAGCATTTCTTTGCTGACTTTGTTTTCACATATGTTTCAGGTATTGTTGAATGATGTTGATTGATAGGATGCATACTCACATAGGACGGGACGAGGCCTTAGTAACTTAATAACAATCATAGACTATGTTTAACTTGTTTGTTAGATTTCAAGACGATGTAAATGTTTAATTTTTAATGTTTAATAAAATGAAACTTCAAATTTCCGTATGTTTTGAAACAATGATTCTGTTACAACACTCCCCGATGTTTCCGCCACGTTTTGTTGTTTTATCGTGGTCGGGGTGTGACATCTTATCCTATTTGGATATCTTGTTCCGTATGACTACACGCCGGAACACCATATCTCAATTAGGCATTTCTCTTATTCTTAATTAATACAACAAAGAACTCTAAAACATATGTCACACCCCGACCACGTGGTACAACAAAACGTGGCGGAAACGTCGGGGAGTGTTGTAACAGAATCATTGTTTCATGACACATGGAAATTTAAATATTGTTTTATTGATTAAATGAACTCGTTGTTCTATTACAATCACATAAGTACAACTATGATCTTCCAAGTTTTAAAGTTGCTAAGGCACGAGTCCATCCTAAATGTAGCATGCATCAACAATCATCTCAAGACAGCACCTGAAACATGTGTAAAAATAGGTACGTCAGCATAAAAATGCCTGTGAGATACATAGGTTTTGTGAAAACGGAGTTCATGACTTATGTTTGAGAAAATGTTTAGTCATGAACTTTGTAAATTTGCTTTGTCTTGTAAATCATTTGAAAAAAACGATAGGATCAGATGATATGTATAAATAAGAGAATAATGTAGGGTTAACTGAATAACCATGTAAAATGAGTTTGTATAAGTTAAGTTGTTTGAAAAACAATGTTTTAATAAAACGTTTATGGTATATATAAAATATACCTTGGTTTTAAGAAAGTTGAATAAGTAATATATTAAAATATATTTCAGTTCCAATATTGTTAACTCAAGTGTGCTAAATAACGCCACGGTATGTAATGCAATGAAAACACTTATATATAAGAAGTACCAGCGGCGTATCTACCATGTTTTCATCACATTACACTCGTTCCGTTATCTAAACACTAACCAAAACCAAATCGTTTGATAGATAGTATATTAAATATACTTTAGTTGTTCAAAATAATAGTTTTCAGTAGTATATTACAAGTATACCTTGGATTTATAAATAACATATTAAACCATGTTTTAGTTTTGTAACTAACATATCAGTATATGCTTTGGATGTGATAAATAACATATTAAACTATGTTTTAGTTATGTAAGTAACATATCACAATATGCTTTGGATGATTACAAAATATATGTTGGTTCTATACAACACCACACATGAGAGTATATCAAACTATACTTTTTGGGAGTATATCAAAATATACCTTAAAGGTGCGATTTAAGAATTCATTCAGACCTGGTGCATCAAACTACACCTTTGAGACTATAGGGATACCACAAAGGAAATCCCTATTTGGATGGAGAAACGAATTGGTTTCAGACATTCCATGACAACAGGAATGGGGTGTCTAGTCCTATAGCGCTATATCATACTACCAATCGGTCTGGTGAACAAAATAAGTACTATTCCAACGATTACTTTTGTAATCTTTGAGAAATCAGTGTTTAAACCATAGATAGTCATTTAGTTTGTCAAAAGATAAATACTATCATGTATAATCAATTATACTTTGAAATCATGAAAATAACAGATAGGTACACATGCTTCACCCCAAAACAGTTCAGAAACAGTAAAAGAGGAGAACTATGTACTCACCTGAGATTGCTTTGAGTTCCTTGTATAACAACCAGATAATGCTAAAGATCACGGGATATCAAACGGCACCTAATAGGTAGCTATGTTAATATACCGGACCAAATCGGAAGGATCGGACAGTACGCGGGTTCGTAAACCAAACGAGTATGGAGACTCGTGTGATATGGCTTAGCAAAGCCTACATACTAAAATGAAACCTAATCTAAGTGCTTACGGTCCATCACGACCCGTTTAGGTAGCTTATGCTACCCTAACGCGTCGTTCGCGTAGAACGCGTTCGGGACGCCTAACATTGCGACCACACGGTATAACCTCGGAAGGTTATAGCTATGGTCACCTAATGTGTTTGGTCGGGTCCTAATGACCGACCAAATGGGTCGGGTTCGAAAGTATAAGCGATGGTTTAAATCGCTTACCTTACGACCCTATATAAGCACTAAACTAAAAGTGACGAGCTAAGCATGTTAGAACATGCTTAACTAAGTTTAGAAACAGGTTTGGCATCAAAACAAACGGCTTTGATGCCCACGAGTAGTTTGGTTACAAAATACGCAAGAATGCGCATTTTGGCCGAAACTATGACTCGTCACTGGGCCTAGTTAACGTGGTGATCAGTAGGTATAGTCACTACGGACTATAACCATCGTGATCACGCTCACGTTATGAAGTTCCATGAACTTCGCATCGACCATAAGCTGGTCAATGCAGAAAGTCAACAAAACGTTGACTTTCGGACTCGAAAAGCGAATAAAAGAGCGAAAGAAGACTTACGGAGGGTCCCCGAGTGCTAATCAAGACCAAATAGCTCAGGTATGAAACAATGGTTTCAACTTAGAGCTCTAAGATCTGATTTTGTGAATTTTACACTAAAGGGGGGGGGGGGGTATTTATAGGAAAAGTGGAACCGTTAGGATCGTTTTATCGAATATCGTGCCTTGATCTCGTGCGTACATGTGTCCAGTGGATAAGTTCAGTGAACTTGACCCTTGGCTCTTCATTGGGTGAAAAGGCATCGCCCCTTGATCGAACGAAAGGCCAGATTCTGCATTAAATGCAAAATCTTTCTGTCAGACATGTTCACGCGGCCCGCCTAAGGATTTGGCAAATCCTTACGCGCCCCGCCTAAGGTTCCCAGACCAGAATTTTCAATTTTGGTCCCTGCACTTCAGAAACACGTATTTTGGCCCATTTTTGGCACGTTTAAGCCCCATTAACCTCATTTCAAGGCTCTAAGATGAAGTTAAAGTGTAGTGGACTTGAAATATGCTCAAAAATATTCCGGATGTCGGTTCGTTTGGCCGTACAATCGCGATGTTCGCTTAATTACGACGGAATGCGCATAAGCGCGAAAGATGATCCAAATGACGCGACGAATGGATTTTTCTCATGCCAAACACTAAGGCATAATATTATAATGCTTACATAAATTTTCGGATGTCCGGATGTATTCAGAACGTAGGTTATGCGCGAAAGTGCAAACTTGTGCACTTTTTGACACTTTTAGCCCCTGAATGATCCAAAAGTTTGTTTTAGCATACCAAACCCCTCAAAGCCTATTTCTAAGCTATGTAAAGGATATATATGGTATGTTTAACTTATGGACATGTTCCGGAATGTTCGTTACAGTTCAAATTGGCATACTTTCGCAGTTTGTCAAGTTTAGTCCCTGTAAGCGAATTAACTTGTTTTTGCCATACCAATGCCTTCAAAACTTATTTCTAAGTTATGTAAAGGTTATTTAAGGTATGTTAAGTGTATGATGGTCTCCCGGAGTATTTGTCGCATTAAACTGAGTACGTTTATGCACCAGTTTGCGTATAATTCTCCAGAAAGCGTTGTAGAGTATGAAATTGAACAAGAAATGATATGTGCAAAGCATACACATATTTATACAAATCCCAAGTATGAAATACAATATTTCCTTGGTTTGGCATTTGTTTGATGGTTGGAGTGACACAGGTGTCACAGTCTCCCCTACTTTAGGAAATTTCGTCCCGAAATTTAATTCTTGAGGAAACTCGTGAGGACAGCTGTGAAGGTTTCGCCTTATAATAGATCCATTGAACCCTTAGGTAAAACTCTGGGCCATGTTAGGATTCTTAGCGAATTTGTTAACCCTCAGAGTGAATTCCTTGAAATAGTAAAACATGAAATTTTGAACTACTGATTGACGAACGTTTCTTATGAAGGCTTATCATAGGAAAACTTGGTGTGTGATTGAGATCGGAATTGGGGAAGTGTGAGAATAAATGACATTGGTCGAGGTCCGAGACTTCTCCCGTATCATTATTCTTGTCACTAGGTCTTAACACATGATGAAACTTCCTGTGGTTCCTGTGCACTGAATTCCATAATTATGTAGGCCTCCATAATTACGTAATTCCTTGCACAGTCCGCACAGTCCATTTCATAATCCGTAGGAAAAATTACTTGAATAAATATGAAGCGATTTGACTAGACCACCAAAGGATCCTTTTAATTCGATCAACGAACGATCTTTTAACTAGATCAACACATGATCTTCTTAACTAGACCGTCGTACGATCTCTTTAAATAGACCGCTTAAGGGATCATTTTTATATCATCACATGATATTTCTAATCAGATTTTCAAAATCAATCTATTTAAGCAGACCTTTCAAGAGGTCCAATTATAGAATAATACTTTATAACCCGAGGGACTTAACTACACTGTTGAAATCCATTAAGGGTTTAAGATAGTATCTTTGGATATCCCATTATGAATCTCTCGTATGAAGATATGAAAGATTCTATGAGGATTTGGATGGATCACATACAACCACAAAACATGTAAGAAAATACACAAGCACAAATTTAGTTAACTTGATTCTTTATTTTGTTATCCTTAGGTATGGATATTAAGGCACACTAGGAATCCAACCTATGGATTTCATTTGGCACTTTAACGATTTATGAAGATCTATCTATAAAGATAGAGGGATTCTCAATAAGTGTTTGACTTTGTTTCTTAAAAGAAACGAGAGTTTAAGGTTCTTGGGGAGATCACAAGTGATCATAATATGACAGAACCATACGAGTAGTTTGTCGTTGGGCTGACATCATAAAGTTGCATCAAGCATTCACACAAACGCATAAATTTTACAGAAATAAAAACAACAAATCTTTATTTATGTGGCAACGGATTTGTCTTGAAGTGTCAAAAGATAGCAACTAAGGAAATACAAAACACTAATTGTTCACTGCTGCATCATTGTTCATGTTTGCCTCATTGATGTTGAACACTCGTCCACGCGCTGGAGGTATGTTAACAAGCCTTGGGCAATTATTCCTGTAGTGGGTAAGGTCACCACAGTTATAACATGACCCTGGGGGGAACCGTGCTTGAACAGCAGCAGGGTTTGCAGCAGCTTGATTTGCATAACGACAAACATTGATCAAATGTCCCAACCGCCCACAGTGGGTACATTTGTGACACTGCTCTTGCTCTAGATGATGACGGTTGCATTTGTTGCACAACGGTGCGGTACCAACATAGTTTTGTCTTTTACGAGGTTGTGTTAGCTGGTTTGGTGCAACTTGTTTGTCTTGAGCAGTTACAGCGTAGCTTTGAGAGGCTTTGCGCTTTTTCTTCTTGGACACCTCAGCACTTTCTTCCTTTGGTTCCACATGAGCAGTCTTGTCAGATGGTCTTAAGTCGCCCTTCCGAAACAGCTTGGAATTCCTGATTTGGGATTCAGTCAGAGTGGCAGCCAATTCAATGGCTTGTCTGACAGTAGTAGGGTTGCTGCCAGTAACGATGTCCTGAACTACGTCAGGAAGCCCATCCATGTATTTCTCAATCGCCTTATCCAGAGGCGTAACCATAGTAGGGCATAACAAGCTCAATTCCTCATAGCGATCAGTATAGGCTCGATGTTCCCCACAGTCTTGCTTTAAATCATCAAATTCCCTTTCTAGAGCCCTAAGCTCATGACGAGGACAGAACTCCTTCATCATAAGAGCCCTAAGCTCGGCCCAAGTCTGTGCTAATGCAACCTCTGCACCGCGGTCTCTCATAACCCCGTTCCACCACGTAAGAGCCCTCTTCTGAAACACACTCGAAGAAAACTCGACCTTGCGATTTTCAGGACACTGAACGTGACGGAAAGTATTCTTAATGCTCTCGAACCATTGAAGAAGACCAGTTGCTCCCTCAGAACCATTGAACTTGAGCGGTTTAGCTGAGTTAAAAATCTTGAAATTGCATGGAGCATTGTTGTTGTTGATGGCTTGAGTTATTTGAGCATAAAGAATTGGGAAGGCAGCAGCCATTTGTTGCGCGATGATTTCCGCCAGTTCGGCATTCGCCATCTGATTGTCGCGTCGAGGAGGCATTCTAAAAGAGGAAACATGAGAGGAAACGAGTGAGAGAATTAGACGAAAAGGATGAGATGAAACAAATCTGATGAAAGCAAGGATAGTGACCGTCTGTCTGTTACTACAAAGCAACAAACGACCTGGTGATTAATCAAAGCAAATAGGTCAAAAATAATGTATCGCGAAGACATGCTCGCCTATAAGTGGACACTCACCCCAAGAGTTCCCAGGTAAGAGTGACTGGTCCGATTATGTGGATTTGTACGAACACTCTAGCCTTAGACAGAAAACTCAGGGTACAGGCACCCACCCTTCCAGTTTGCATGTGTTCACAATATTTAGACCAACTTTGACGAGAGTTTTGAAAATTCAAAGGGGTTCAAAACCTTATAACAGAGGGTTCAAAATCTAGTAATCAATCATCCTAGAACAGATGATTAGTTTTCAAAGCGGTTTTGAAATTTATGTTCTTGTTGCGGTCATCGCCTAAGGATAGGTGACGGTGTTGTTTTATGACTAAACGCAAGTAAACTCGCGTTAGGGTCCTAGGAAGGTTATAGACTAGGTCAAAGCATTACTAATAACCTAATTCCCTATAACTATGAGCTCTGATACCAACTTTTCTGTCACACCCCGACCACGTGGTACAACAAAACGTGGCGGAAACGTCGGGGAGTGTTGTAACAGAATCATTGTTTCATGACACATGGAAATTTAAATATTGTTTTATTGATTAAATGAACTCGTTGTTCTATTACAATCACATAAGTACAACTATGATCTTCCAAGTTTTAAAGTTGCTAAGGCACGAGTCCATCCTAAATGTAGCATGCATCAACAATCATCTCAAGACAGCACCTGAAACATGTGTAAAAATAGGTACGTCAGCATAAAAATGCCTGTGAGATACATAGGTTTTGTGAAAACGGAGTTCATGACTTATGTTTGAGAAAATGTTTAGTCATGAACTTTGTAAATTTGCTTTGTCTTGTAAATCATTTGAAAAAAACGATAGGATCAGATGATATGTATAAATAAGAGAATAATGTAGGGTTAACTGAATAACCATGTAAAATGAGTTTGTATAAGTTAAGTCGTTTGAAAAACAATGTTTTAATAAAACGTTTATGGTATATATAAAATATACCTTGGTTTTAAGAAAGTTGAATAAGTAATATATTAAAATATATTTCAGTTCCAATACTGTTAACTCAAGTGTGCTAAATAACGCCCCGGTATGTAATGCAATGAAAACACTTATATATAAGAAGTACCAGCGGCGTATCTACCATGTTTTCATCACATTACACTCGTTCCGTTATCTAAACACTAACCAAAACCAAATCGTTTGATAGATAGTATATTAAATATACTTTAGTTGTTCAAAATAATAGTTTTCAGTAGTATATTACAAGTATACCTTGGATTTATAAATAACATATTAAACCATGTTTTAGTTTTGTAACTAACATATCAGTATATGCTTTGGATGTGATAAATAACATATTAAACTATGTTTTAGTTATGTAAGTAACATATCACAATATGCTTTGGATGATTACAAAATATATGTTGGTTCTGTATAACACCACACATGAGAGTATATCAAACTATACTTTTTGGGAGTATATCAAAATATACCTTAAAGGTGCGATTTAAGAATTCATTCAGACCTGGTGCATCAAACTACACCTTTGAGACTATAGGGATACCACAAAGGAAATCCCTATTTGGATGGAGAAACGAATTGGTTTCAGACATTCCATGACAACAGGAATGGGGTGTCTAGTCCTATAGCGCTATATCATACTACCAATCGGTCTGGTGAACAAAATAAGTACTATTCCAACGATTACTTTTGTAATCTTTGAGAAATCAGTGTTTAAACCATAGATAGTCATTTAGTTTGTCAAAAGATAAAAATACTATCATGTATAATCAATTATACTTTGAAATCATGAAAATAACAGATAGGTACACATGCTTCACCCCAAAACAGTTTAGAAACAGTAAAAGAGGGGAACTATGTACTCACCTGAGATTGCTTTGAGTTCCTTGTATAACAACCAGATAATGCTAAAGATCACGGGATATCAAACGGCACCTAATAGGTAGCTATGTTAATATACCGGACCAAATCGGAAGGATCAGACAGTACGCGGGTTCGTAAACCAAACGAGTATGGAGACTCGTGTGATATGGCTTAGCAAAGCCTACATACTAAAATGAAACCTAATCTAAGTGCTTACGGTCCATCACGACCCGTTTAGGTAGCTTATGCTACCCTAACGCGTCGTTCGCGTAGAACGCGTTCGGGACGCCTAACATTGCGACCACACGGTATAACCTCGGAAGGTTATAGCTATGGTCACCTAATGTGTTTGGTCGGGTCCTAATGACCGACCAAATGGGTCGGGTTCGAAAGTATAAGCGATGGTTTAAATCGCTTACCTTACGACCCTATATAAGCACTAAACTAAAAGTGACGAGCTAAGCATGTTAGAACATGCTTAACTAAGTTTAGAAACAGGTTTGGCATCAAAACAAACGGCTTTGATGCCCACGAGTAGTTTGGTTACAAAATACGCAAGAATGCGCATTTTGGCCGAAACTATGACTCGTCACTGGGCCTAGTTAACGTGGTGATCAGTAGGTATAGTCACTACGGACTATAACCATCGTGATCACGCTCACGTTATGAAGTTCCATGAACTTCGCATCGACCATAAGCTGGTCAATGCAGAAAGTCAACAAAACGTTGACTTTCGGACTCGAAAAGCGAATAAAAGAGCGAAAGAAGACTTACGGAGGGTCCCCGAGTGCTAATCAAGACCAAATAGCTCAGGTATGAAACAATGGTTTCAACTTAGAGCTCTAAGATCTGATTTTGTGAATTTTACACTAAAGGGGGGGGTATTTATAGGAAAAGTGGAACCGTTAGGATCGTTTTATCGAATATCGTGCCTTGATCTCGTGCGTACATGTGTCCAGTGGATAAGTTCAGTGAACTTGACCCTTGGCTCTTCATTGGGTGAAAAGGCATCGCCCCTTGATCGAACGAAAGGCCAGATTCTGCATTAAATGCAAAATCTTTCTGTCAGACATGTTCACGCGGCCCGCCTAAGGATTTGGCAAATCCTTACGCGCCCCGCCTAAGGTTCCCAGACCAGAATTTTCAATTTTGGTCCCTGCACTTCAGAAACACGTATTTTGGCCCATTTTTGGCACGTTTAAGCCCCGTTAACCTCATTTCAAGGCTCTAAGATGAAGTTAAAGTGTAGTGGACTTGAAATATGCTAAAAAATATTCCGGATGTCGGTTCGTTTGGCCGTACGATCGCGATGTTCGCTTAATTACGACGGAATGCGCATAAGCGCGAAAGATGATCCAAATGACGCGACGAATGGATTTTTCTCATGCCAAACACTAAGGCATAATATTATAATGCTTACATAAATTTTCGGATGTCCGGATGTATTCAGAACGTAGGTTATGCGCGAATGTGCAAACTTGTGCACTTTTTGACACTTTTAGCCCCTGAATGATCCAAAAGTTTGTTTTAGCATACCAAACCCCTCAAAGCCTATTTCTAAGCTATGTAAAGGATATATATGGTATGTTTAACTTATGGACATGTTCCGGAATGTTCGTTACAGTTCAAATTGGCATACTTTCGCAGTTTGTCAAGTTTAGTCCCTGTAAGCGAATTAACTTGTTTTTGCCATACCAATGCCTTCAAAACTTATTTCTAAGTTATGTAAAGGTTATTTAAGGTATGTTAAGTGTATGATGGTCTCCCGGAGTATTTGTCGCATTAAACTGAGTACGTTTATGCACCAGCTCAAAAATATTCCGGATGTCGGTTCGTTTGGCCGTACGATCGCGATGTTCGCTTAATTACGACGGGATGCGCATAAGCGCGAAAGATGATCCAAATGACGCGACGAATGGATTTTTCTCATGCCAAACACTAAGGCATAATATTATAATGCTTACATAAATTTTCGGATGTCCGGATGTATTCAGAACGTAGGTTATGCGCGAATGTGCAAACTTGTGCACTTTTTGACACTTTTAGCCCCTGAATGATCCAAAAGTTTGTTTTAGCATACCAAACCCCTCAAAGCCTATTTCTAAGCTATGTAAAGGATATATATGGTATGTTTAACTTATGGACATGTTCCGGAATGTTCGTTACAGTTCAAATTGGCATACTTTCGCGGTTTGTCAAGTTTAGTCCCTGTAAGCGAATTAACTTGTTTTTGCCATACCAATGCCTTCAAAACTTATTTCTAAGTTATGTAAAGGTTATTTAAGGTATGTTAAGTGTATGATGGTCTCCCGGAGTGTTTGTCGCATTAAACTGAGTACGTTTATGCACCAGTTTGCGTATAATTCTCCAGAAAGCGTTGTAGAGTATGAAATTGAACAAGAATTGATATGTGCAAAGCATACACATATTTATACAAATCCCAAGTATGAAATACAATATTTCCTTGGTTTGGCATTTGTTTGATGGTTGGAGTGACACAGGTGTCACAACATATGACTAGCGTAAGCTATATTTACCTTGCATCCGAATTATGCTTTTCCTCCATTCTTGATTTGTTTGACCCGCTTCCTTTCCCAAGCCCCCACCTAGCTCGTTAGGCGTCAAACTATTTTCAATCATTTACAAGGCGGTTAAATTAGTCATAAAAATCACGACTATTCCACCTCACTTATTTTCTATGCCGAAGCTACTATTCGACTTCATGATTAGTTAACTTAGCTTATCAAAAGTTAACTACTTTTTGATCACATTGTTACACAATTAAGTCAAATCAACATTATGATTAGAACCCGCTTTACCCCATCATTCACGTAATTAGTCAAACAAGGCAATTACGCGTTTCATTCGTAATTTCAAAATATGAACATTTACTTAGGCATTTTAACAAACACCTTAGGGGCGTATTCTATAAAATCAACTATCAATTTTCATAACTAGTTATTTAGCCAACCTTAACATCAATTAAGCATGTTCATATAAATTTTCACATTAACAAAATCTGAATTCACTTCCTAGAGCTCAAATTACACTAGAACAACAATCAAAATTCTAGTGTTTAACATATTCTTACAAAACCCACTTATCACCTTCAATGGTGATTGTGAATTCACAAGATTTATGCAAAATTTCAACAAGTAATTGACTTGGGTTTATCCCTAATCACTATCTCATTCCTATTTCATCCAAGCAACTATCATGCATCATAAATTTCGAGTTCCAAGTATTGATTCAAAATTTCAATTGGAATCATTCAACGAAATTCCACATACCTTATGATCATTTTACTGAGGTGATCACTAATCCATGCTTGGATTTCAATTTGGGTGTGATTTGCCCTTCCAATTGCTTGTAGGTTAGCTTGTTGGGGTTTGAAAGATGAGAGCTCTAGCTCCTCTAGAATTGTCGACCAGAACACACACTCAAGGTATGTGTTTTGGTGTTTCATGTTTCATTTTATTAAAACTTGTTTCAAGTTTATCACATTTGGCCCCTATACTTAACCCAAGTTGGATATAGTGCGTTTTTACAAATTTTCTTATTACTATAAGGCTTATGACTAACTAGGTTATTTATTCCTAGTTGCTTTATCCTGTTCATAACCCGTTTTATTTTTAAGTCCCGTTAACTCGGACCTTTTCTATACTTTGTTTTCTCAAAGTATTTCTTTCCCCCTTTTAATTAATATTAGGATGATTTGTTTAAGTCATAATATTTACTAGGTTAAATTTTTACCACTAACGGTATCTTACCCGTCTTTTAGTATTAACGTGGTTTGATTTCCAAACCCGTTTTCGGGATGTTACAATCATCGACTGGAACTCCATCACCCTGGGCCTCCTCAGGGGGACCCTCAATAAAAAGATCGATATCATCGTCAGACATGGCATCAAGGGGCAGATCCTCGAGAGGAAATGCAGCAAGAGGAAGAGGAGCGGGGATCGGAACAAGAAGTAGATCCTCGCCAGGAAAACCATCAACTAGCGGTATAATGTCACCCAGGTTAGGTAAAGCAAACGGCTGAAAATCATCGTCATCGCTACTCTCAGTGTCGGAAGTGAAAACCTCATGGCCCGGGACAATCTCATCGTCCGATACTATGGCCATAGGGTCTATAGTATCTGACAGCTCACTCTCAGATGAGGACATGGTGTCTGTAACAAACAATCACAACATATGCATATATATCAATAATCATCAAATAAGCATATAAGCAGTTTCCCAAACTGAAGTACCCAGCCTCTCAGACTGAACCTGTCACACCCCCAAAAATCCACACGCGGAGTACCACCGCCTGGAGGCGTGACATGACCAGGATCAAGCCACCAATCATATTGAACATAGCATATAGTAATTAAAGTAGTTCATAAAAATTCAACTCAATACAATTGATGTTCAAACCAAACGTAGTTTTAGTAGCGGAAGCATAATATGAAAACTCAATGTATGTAATAAGTTCAAGTGTTATAAAGTTTAGCATGGCATCCACGATCCATGCTCCACAACGACCTGCTCCTCCCTGTGCAAGCTCCAAATGTACCTAAGGTCCTGCAAGGCATGCAGCAGAGAGTCAACAACTTGTTAAGCGAGTTCACAGAAAGTAAGTTCGTAGCAGTAATTCGTATGTTCATTTAGTGGGGGCTTCCCACGTATGTATGTACTAATAGTGGGGGTTTCCCTTGATTATATTTATTACTAATGGGGGCTTCCCATGTTTATCCTTACTAGACTATTGTAACCATGTGTTTTTCTTAATCCGAGAACAGGAATACGTACAAGGTCACGTAGGTTTTACGTGAGTGCCCTTCCCCGAGGACAGTGGTACGCGTGGGGTTTACGTAGGTTTTACGTAAGTGTCCTTCCGACCCGGAAGATAGTAGTAGGTATGAGTTTACGTAGGTTTTACGTAAGTGTCCTCCCGACCCGGGAGACAGTGGTAGATACTAATTTACGTAGGTTTTACGTAAGTGTCCTAACTAACCTGAGGACGATGGTATGTAGTCTAGCAATAGTGTAAGTACGAGTAATTATCCAATTCAAATCTTCCCAACCCAATTCCCACCCGGGAATCCCATGCCTTGGCTGTGTGAACTCACCTTGGTTTGCTCGGTATGTTAGGTTATGCGCTCACAAGTAATCAGTCAAGTCCTATAGTGTGCACGTGGATTAAATCAGTTCATGTTCGTAATGATACGCATGTAATCTATGTCACAAAGCGTTCGACAGTTAACATCATGTATCACATAAGCAGCTAATCACCTTCATGCAACTCAAGCTTTACATTCAAGGCTTTCTCAGTTTGTTTTAGCTCAGTTACTCATCAACAGTCTTGGTAAGTTTAACCATGTTACAACGTTAATTAGAATTAACAGAACTAGCATGCATAGCAGCGTTAACACACGTAACAGGGTTAACATACTAACAAGGTTAACCTGTGCAGTTTGGTGTTGGTCCAATAAACAATCACCCACAACAGATTTGTCCTATATGTCATTCAATTTAATTATTCTTGTATGACTTTTGCACATACATATGAATGATCACATGCCTACTGACAAACAAATTACATGCCCCATACACACACTGGCCGACAGCATTATTCAAATCATGTGCTCATCATCAAATTCGTTATTCAATATTAGCAGTTTAATATAATCATTTACTGCATGCATATAATAGAACCATATATATATATATATATATATATATATATATATATATATATATATATATATATATATCATTCGTTACTCGATCATTAGAACACTCAATTCATCATACTAAATACAATGCATCCATTACTCAATCATGAGACTCGGACCAAGGGGTTCCCCATATAAAAACTCGGACACCCCCCCCCCTCTAACTCATTCACAAAGTCGGACAAGGCTCCAAGGCCCAAAACTCGGACCACACCCACACACAAAGGTCGGACATGATCATGCAAGCAAAACTCGGACCCCTCTAGCTCCTTACACAAACTCGGACACTATGCAAGGTTCAAAGTTCGGACATTATACAATACATTTCAAAAGTCGGACTACTTCATGTATAATAAAAAAGTCAGACATATAACATACATTAAAAACTCGGACCCAAGGCCCTCTACACAAAGTCAGACCAACTCATGTATGACTTCAGCAAGTTATTCATTCACATGGACAATCACATGTCTACTGCCATAAATCACGCACTATCTTATTATACGCAATACATTACTACAATCGGTCCACTAGAAGTTTGTTTAATATATATGTTGTCAGCCATTTATAAAAACTAAATTGACACAATAGATTTTAGTGGTTTAAAAGGCCCTATCATGTTAATCGGCTCTTCTGACAAATCCATGTGCAAATATGAGACAAATCTATGTGCAAATATGAATGCTATGACCGACTTCTATCTCATTGGCTGCACTTTTCAATACAATTCACATGCACAATCAGCCATATATATTCATTAATGTGCCAATCATCAATCCAACATCATAATGTTTATCATTTATCATCAACAGACTCATGTTATCATTCTATTGGACCTCTACTCAACTGTTACATCAAGTTTTATTACTATGCATATCAGTCATGTTTCAATCAAAAGCATATAGCCGAACACATCATCATACGGTACATAACAAGCATATGGCATAATCATACGTCTATATGTACATACTCGTTAAATCGGATTGCACGTAAACGAGGTTAGCAATTAGGGATCATTATAAACGAGAATCAGGCTTATATATACAAGAATTAACACACGAATCTACTAACCCCAATTACACTGAGATGATGTCCTCGAAGAGATCCGGAGAGGTGTTGCCGTCGCACACTTGGTAGGGGAATGAAAAATAGGGTTTGTTCCAAATGACATCCCATCTACGTACATGCTAATATGTGAACAAAGTTTGGGCCGGTTGCAACACAACAATCTTGGGCCGGTTGTAATCGCTCAACACAACAACGAATTGGGTCGGATATTATCACAATACGGACATGTGTTACAAGCGGGTTTCAGGTATACGGTCCGGTCCTGATTCGCTAACGAAGCCCACTAACTAAAGTTCACTTCCTAATCCCGTTTTATTAAACCCTTACACATATAAAATCTATATATCATGAATAACACGTATATTGCATCTCAAATAATATAAAACACACTTTGCAAATTAAGTACAAGGTTAAGTCAGACAAGTCAAACAAGTCAAACAACTACACAGTCAAAGTCAACGCACATTAAATGCGAAAGTGAAAGTCGGAAACTCGAGTTGTCACATTATCCCCAACTTGAAAGAAATTTCGTCCCGAAATTTAGCATGCGGTTACTGAGGAAGCTAGGTAAGTTGTATCGTTTACTGGTTTTCCCGGGGTGTCACATCATCACCCCGTTGATTTGGAATTTCGTCCCGAAATTCTGCAGTAGTAGCCTCAGCCTCAGTAGTGGTTGCACGGTTTTCGAATAACTGGGGATACTTGAGTTTCATTTGATCTTCACGCTCTCAAGTGAACTCTGGGCCGCGACGGGAGTTCCAACGAACTCGAACAAGAGGGATTCTCGTGTTCTTGAGGACCTTAACATCCTGTTCCGTGATTTCAACAGGTTCCTCGACGAACTGCAACCGCTCGTCGACAGTGAGCTCCTTAAAAGGGACTATGAGGGTCTCATCTGACAAACACTTCTTCAGATTCGACACGTGGAATACGTTGTGAACTGCACCGAGTTCAGCTGGTAGGTTTAGTCTATAGGCTACCTTGCCTATTCTTTCAGTGATTTCGAACGGTCCAACATACCGTGGATTCAGCTTGCCTCCTTTACCAAAACGAACCACACCCTTCCAGGGTGAGACTTTGAGTAGCACTCGATCCCCAACTTGGAATTCGAGCGGTTTTCTGCGTTTATCAGCGTAGCTTTTCTGGTGATCACGAGCTGCCGCCATGCGTTGTCGTATCTGTGCAATTCGTTCAGTAGCATCAACTACCATTTCTGGACCTGTAATCTGACTATCCCCCACCTCTGCCCAACAGAGAGGTGACCGGCATTTACGTCCGTACAATGCCTCGAATGGAGCGGCCTGTATGCTGGTGTGGTAACTGTTGTTGTACGAAAATTCAACCAAAGGAAGATGTTTTTCCCAGCTGTTGCCGAAATCGATAACACACGCCCGAAGCATGTCTTCTAAAGTTTGAATCGTGCGCTCAGACTGCCCATCCGTCTGAGGGTGATATGCTGTGCTCATATCTAACCGAGAGCCAAAAGCCTTGTGCATTGCTTGCCATAGTTCCGAAGTGAATCGTGCATCCCGATCCGAAATAATAGAGGTTGGCACTCCGTGCCTCGAAACAACTTCCTTCAAGTAGACGTCTGCTAACGTAGAGAACTTATCCGTTTCTTTAATAGCCAAGAAATGAGCAGACTTTGTGAGTCGATCAACGATCACCCAAATAGTATCATTCCCGCGCTGGGATCTAGGCAGGCCAGTAACAAAATCCATGGAAATTTCTTCCCATTTCCACTGTGGTATCTTAGGTTGCTGAAGTAGGCCTGAGGGTTTCTGGTACTCTGTCTTGACTCTCGCACAGGTCAAGCACTTGTTGACATAGGTAGCGATGTGGGCCATCATGCTAGGCCACCAATAAGTAGTTCTGATGTCGTGGTACATTTTATCCGACCCTGGATGTACCGAGTAGCGAGACTTGTGCGCTTCATCCATCACAAGTTCGCGTAGACCGCCATAAAGTGGGACCCAAATACGCCCTGTTACATAGTAGGCGCCGTCTTCCTTCAGCTCCATTCGTTGCCTTGAGCCGCGTAAGGCTTCAGCCTTGACATTTTCGGGTTTCAATGCTTCTATCTGAGCAGTTCGTATCTGTGCAAGAAGACTGGACTGAATGGTGAGCTGCAAAGCTCGTACACGCCTACGTGTAGTGTCTTTCCGGCTGAGGGCGTCAGCCACAACATTGGCTTTGCCTGGATGGTACTTGATAGCGCATTCATAATCGTTCAAGAGTTCGACCCATCGTCGTTGACGCATGTTCAATTCCTTCTGTTTAAAGATATGCTCGAGACTCCTGTGATCGGTGTAAATGGTGCACTTGGTATCGTACAGGTAGTGTCGCCATATCTTAAGTGCAAAAACAACAGCTCCCAGCTCTAAATCGTGCGTCGTATAGTTCCGTTCATGAACCTTGAGTTGACGAGAAGCATAGGCTATAACTTTATCCCGCTGCATCAATACGCAACCAAGGCCCTGTATCGATGCGTCACAATAAACCACAAAGTCATCCGTGCCCTCTGGCAATGAGAGAATAGGCGCGCTGCAAAGCCTATCCTTCAGATACTGGAAAGCGGTTTCTTGCGTATTACCCCATCGGTAGGTGACACCCTTCTGTGTCAGTAATGTAAGCGGCTGAGCGATCTTTGAGAAGTCTTTGATGAATCGCCTGTAATAACCCGCCAAACCCAAGAATTGGCGTATTTCTGTTGGTGTACGCGGTGCAGGCCAGTTCCTGATCGAATCTACCTTGGATGGATCGACATGGATCCCATCCTTGTTTACCACATGGCCTAAGAAATGGACTTCACGAAGCCAGAAGTCGCATTTTGAAAACTTGGCGTACAGTTGCTCCTTTCGAAGAAGTTCCAAGATAAGACGCAGGTGCTGCCCTTATCCAAGAGTTCTTGTAGTTGTGTCGATAGTTCTTCTAATCCCGATGGAGCTAAGCGATACGGTGCGCGAGCTATAAGTGCCGCTCAGAACTGTAGGAATGAGGTCGATAGAGAACGTCTGACCAGCGAGGATAGGATTACAACCCCGAACTATGTGTGGCCTCTAGACTTGTACCATAAGCTAACACTACGTCAGGTTTGGTGTTCAAGGAAGTTGGTGCTCATTTTAATATTTGACAAATTTTCAAAGACATATAATTGGTACTCACACTCGAATCAGACAAAACAGTAACATAAAAGTCGTCAAGAAGAAATTTACCCATGACTACGTTAGGATCGTTCCTTGCGTCACCTCGACCCAGCACAAAAGCACGTCCCCTTGCTTCGTTGCCATTATTGTTCCCACCGTTGTTGTTACCATTGCCTTGGTCGTTGTTGTTGCGATTCTAGTTCTGGTTTAACTGGGGGCAATCACGCTTGAAATGACCTTCAGCCCCACACTGAAAACATCCCCTGTTGCCCCGTTGTTGCTGCTGCTGCGGATTTTGTGGAGCTGGTAATTGCAGTTGCTGGTTCTGATTCGCAGGTCGTGGACTCCTACAGTCTTTGGCCTCGTGCCCCATCTTGAGACACCTTTGGCAGCGACCCTTGTTGCACTGGCCGCTGTGATGCCTGTTACAGTTGCGACACTTGGGGTGAAATCCTTGATATCTTTTCTGCCTACGACCACCAGAAGATTGCTGACTAGGACTCTGGTAGTGGTCAGTCTTCTGCTGTTGAGCCTGAGACTGAACTGTTGCTGAACCCTTGCTATCCCCCTCCCACTTTCTTTTGTTGTCACTGGGGGGTAGTAGGAGTAGCGGCTGATGTGGCAGCAGTAGTAGCGCTGATACGTTTGGGCAACTTGTTCTGTTCCACCGCCTGATCTGTGAAGCGACGAGCAAGACGCTAAATGTCTTGGATATTGTCGAGATTAGCCGATGTCACATGGCTCTGAATCTCTGAGGCTAGACCCTTGAGGTATAACTCAATGCGCTTGATTGGAGGGTCCACAATGGTTGGACACAAGATGGCCAGTTCGTTCGACCGTTTCGTGTAAGCTTCGATTTCCGACCCCGTCATTTTCAAATGATAAAGCTCCACTTCTAACTTGTGGATGTCATCGCGTGTGCAGTATTCCCTTTTGATCAGTTCTTTGAATTCGTTCCAAGGGGTGGCGTTAGCAGCTGCCAGCCCTAGAATCTGAACTTGCGCATTCCACCAGGTTAGCTCAATCCCTTCCAACGTGCCAGTGGCGTACTTTACCCTGCGAGCCTCAGGGCATTCACACATCTCGAATACCGACTCGAGCTTTTCGAACCAATGGAGGAGTCCCACTGCTCCTTCTGTGCCACTGAATGTGCTTGGACGACAGTCCATGAAGTTCTTGAATGTGCAGACAGGTTGTGGGGCGTGTTGACCTATTGTGTACAAATAGGACAAAGTTAAACACAAGAGTTAATGTAGGATCTAAAGATCCTAGTGTGAATTACATCCGCAGGGTATACTACCTGCTTGTGCAGCTGCAAGTGCCGCAGCTACTTGTTCATTGATAAGAGCCGTCAACTGGGCTTGAGTCATGTTCACACGTCCAGACATGATCTTCATAGTAAAAGTAGAATAAGTGAGAATGGTTCGCGAGTAGTGCGATGACAGAAGAGTGTAAGCACATAGGTGTTCTCATGTAATGACGCATAGTATGCAATGTAATCTAAGCATACTGCGAGCAAAGTTCTATGTAATTCTAGCGTGTAGGCAATAAACATAAACCTTATTACCTAGGATGTTGAGTCTTGCACGTGGAGCGAAGTGTCGTTGTGGATCGTTGAGAGCACTGTTCTGGTTATAGTCTGGTTTTAATAAAATCGTTTTTCCCATATTAAAACCAAGTTCTCTATAACCAATGGCTCTGATACCAATCTGTCACACCCCCAAAAATCCACACGCGGAGTACCACCGCCTGGAGGCGTGACATGACCAGGATCAAGCCACCAATCATATTGAACATATCATATAGTAATTAAAGTAGTTCATAAAAATTCAACTCAATACAATTGATGTTCAAACCAAACGTAGTTTTAGTAGCGGAAGCATAATATGAAAACTCAATGTATGTAATAAGTTCAAGTGTTATAAAGTTTAGCATGGCATCCACAATCCATGCTCCACAACGACCTGCTCCTCCCTGTGCAAGCTCCAAATGTACCTAAGGTCCTTCAAGGCATGCAACAGAGAGTCAACAACTAGTTGAGCGAGTTCACAGAAAGTAAGTTCGTAGCAGTAATTCGTATGTTCATTTAGTGGGGGCTTCCCACGTATGTACTAATAGTGGGGGTTTCCCATGATTATATTTATTACTAATGGGGGCTTCCCATGTTTATCCTTACTAGACTATTGTAACCATGTGTTGTTCTTAATCCGAGAACAGGAATACGTACAAGGTCACGTAGGTTTTACGTGAGTGCCCTTCCCCGAGGACAGTGGTACGCGTGGGGTTTACGTAGGTTTTACGTAAGTGTCCTTCCGACCCGGAAGACAGTTGTAGGTATGAGTTTACGTAGGTTTTACGTAAGTGTCCTCCCGACCCGGGAGACAGTGGTAGATAATAATTTACGTAGGTTTTACGTAATGATACGCATGTAATCTATGTTACAAAGCGTTTGACGGTTAACATCATGTATCACATAAGCAGCTAATCACCTTCATGCAACTCAAGCTTTACATTCAAGGCTTTCTCAGTTTGTTTTAGCTCAGTTACTCATCAACAGTCTTGGTAAGTTTAACCATGTTACAACGTTAATCAGAATTAACAGAACTAGCATGCATAGCAGTGTTAACACACGTAACAGGGTTAACATACTAACAAGGTTAACATGTGCAGTTTGGGTTCGGTCCAATAAACAATCACCCACAACAGATTTGTCCTATATGTCATTCAGTTTAATTATTCTTGTATGACTTTTGCACATACATATGAATGATCACATGCCTACTGACAAACAAATTACATGCCCCACACACGCTGGCCGACAACATTATTCAAATCATGTGCTTATCATCAAATTCGTTATTCAATATTAGCAGTTTAATATAATCATTTACTGCATGCATATAATAGAACCATATATATATATCATTCATTACTCGATCATCAGAACACTCAATTCTTCATACTAAATACAATGCATCCATTACTCAATCATGAGACTCGGACCAAGGGGTTCCCCATATAAAAACTCGGACACCCCCCTAACTCAGTCACAAAGTCGGACAAGGCTCCAAGGCCCAAAACTCGGACCCCTCTAGCTCCTTACAGAAACTCGGACACTATGCAAGGTTCAAAGTTCGGAGATTATACAATACATTTCAAAAGTCGGACTACTTCATGTATAATAAAAAATTAAAGTCAGACATATAACATACATTAAAAACTCGGACCCAAGGCCCTCTACACAAAGTCGGACCAACTCATTATGACTTCAGCAAGTTATTCATTCACATGGACAATCACATGTCTACTGCTATAAATCACGCACTATCTTATTATACGCAATACATTACTACAATCGGTCCACTAGAAGTTTGTTTAATATATATGTTGTCAGCCATTTATAAAAACTAAATTGACACAATAGATTTTAGTGGTTTAAAAGGCCCTATCATGTTAATCGGCTCTTCTGACAAATCCATGTGCAAATATGAGACAAATCCATGTGAAAATATGAATGCTATGACCGGCTTCTATCACATTGGCTGCACTTTTCAATACAATTCACATGCACAATCAGCCATATATATTCATTAATGTGCCAATCATCAATCCAACATCATAATGTTTATCATTTATCATCAACAGACTCATGTTATCATTCTATTGGACCTCTACTCAACTGTTACATCAAGTTTTATTACTATGCATATCAGTCATGTTTCAATCATAAGCATATAGCCGAACACATCATCATACGGTACATAACAAGCATATGGCATAATCATACATCTATATGTACATACTCGTTAAATCGGATTGCACGTAAACGAGGTTAGCAATTAGGGATCATTATAAACGAGAACCAGGCTTATATATACAAGAATTAACACACGAATCTACAAACCCCAATTACACTGAGATGATGTCCTCGAAGAGATCCGGAGAGGTGTTGCCGTCGCACACTTGGTAGGGGAAAGAAAAATAGGGTTTGTTCCAAATGACATCCTATCTACGTACATGCTAATATGTGAACAAAGTTTGGGCCGGTTGCAACACAACAATCTTGGGCCGGTTGTAATCGCTCAACACAACAGCGAATTGGGTCGGATATTATCACAATACGGACATGTGTTACAAGCGGGTTTCAGGTATACGGTCCGGTCCTGATTCGCTAACGAAGCCCACTAACTAAAGTTCACTTCCTAATCCCGTTTTATTAAACCCTTACACATATAAAATCTATATATCATGAATAACACGTATATTGCATCTCAAATAATATAAAACACACTTTGCAAATTAAGTACAAGGTTAAGTCAGACAAGTCAAACAAGTCAAACAACTACACAGTCAAAGTCAACGCACATTAAATGCGAAAGTGAAAGTCGGAAACTCGAGTTGTCACAGAACCACCTAGTCTCTCTGACTACGACCCAGTCTCTCAGACTGACCTTCCCAGTCTCTCAGACTGCCCCAGCTAGTCTCTCCGACTAACTCCCCAGTCTCTCAGACTGAACTATAAACGAATTCCTCGAAATGTAGTTTGTGCCTTTTGTTTATAAAAATGTTTGTTCCCTGGATCTGTACATTTTGTGTATGCAATGTAAACATGTTTGAAAACATTGAGAGCCCTAATGATCATAGTCTAGACTCGAGAAAGAATCCTAGTTCGCTACGATCGAAGCTCTGATACCAAGCTGTCACACCGTGACTTTTGCGGAAGCGTGATTATTGGTGTGACTTTCTTAATACCATAGCATTCAATCATAACAACGCTATATGATAAAAACCATAAGATGTTCATCCATTAATTACGTTTGAAAATAACACAACATACTTGTTTGAAACATCGATACCAAATTCAAGTTACAAACCACAACATGTTTAAATGAGTTCATGAAGACTCAACAAAAGACCTTAAATAAAACCGGGTTTAGAAACATGTGTCCCGTCCAGGAATAGGATACACTTCCTAAACCCTACGACCTCGGATGACATCTTTTATTTGTAACGCAGCTTGAAAACATGCAACACCTGCCAGATCCACTTAGTTCCCTGAAATACATGTAATTTTAAAACATCAACAAAAGTTGAGCGAGTTCATGTGTGTGTGTATGAATAAACCTTTAAAGTATGTCTGTATGTATGTATGTCCCTGGTATGTAGCAATAAGGAAAAACAGATCACCAATGGTTTGCAAGGCCAATGGTATGTGTGAAATGGTGCAGGAAAACTCAAACCTAGCGGAATTTTGCCACGACAATAGTATGTGGACATAGTCACCACATGGGCCACCCTGGTCCTCATGGGTGTGGGCTCGCTACACCCAAATAGATCTATCACTCATGTCCCTCGGTCCTACGACGAGGATTAATGGCCTTAAGTGTTGTACCCACCTTTCACATGATCAAGCAGTAACCCTCCTTAGCTAACCATACCATGTATGAAACGTTTGTAAATAATTGTAACATGTATTTCACCCCTGAAGTTATAAAACTGAAAACAATTAAAAGAAAAGGGGGACATGAACTCACGGTTTTGCGTCTTCTGTGCTTGTAACTCAAGTCTCCTCAGCAAACACGACTCCCTACAATGTACTAGGGTCTATTAGACGAACGGGCCGTGCCTTGCCTTAGTATTTACGTTTTTGAGTTACGTTTCTTTTAATATTGTCCCAAGTTATAATTTCTTGTTAAAATAATGATTATTTTAACTTTAAATTATATTTAATTTTGGAATACTTGTTTAAACAGTATTTTGTAATAATACTTCTCAAGTATTTATTTTCGTATTTCCTTCCCAAGGATGGGGGTATCTCATACATGTATATTTGCATTCTTGTATTTGTAGCTCCAAAATAATATATTTTTAAGTCTAACTTAGAAAATATATTTAAACTTATTTTGTCCAAAAATAATGTATTTCAAGAAAATATATATTTTTCACAAAAATCATATATCTTCTAAATATACTAAGAAAATATATTTTTACTTCCAAAAAGAATATATTTTCTCCTTGTCGAAAATATGATATACTATGTAATAATACTAAAAATCATATTTTCATTTCTTGTATCCAAAATAATATTTACCAAAAATATATTTATAATGGTACCTTCCGGAATATTTTGTAAGTTACGTTCTTGCGTTCGGTTTCACAATATTAAGTGTGTAACTTATATATTTATTCTTTGTGATTTTTGGTATTAATTTGGATTGTAAATTCTTGGTATTTTGTTAAGTTATATTACTTTAAATCCTAAAATAATATAACTAATACACAAAGTATACAAATAATCACACACAATGTGTCTTTAATGTAAATATATATTCTTTTTTTTTGGAAGGAGACTTTCTCTTTACAAGACCGAATTGGTCTCCGGGGTCATGTCAAAGACATTCCCCCGTCAGCCCCGCTCTTCCGAACGCGATGTTCGATCGGGCCCCGGTCGTTGCGCAAGCTGACTTCCGCCCAGAAACCATACTGCCCCCACACGAGAGACTCGCTGGGGTAACAGCTGGGTAAAACCGGGTTGCCCTCAGGACCGCACCATGCCTCGGTAGGAACAATCCATCATTGGGACTCCCACCCCCCGAATGCCGCAGCCAGGAGTCGAACCGGCGACCTCCAAGGAGGAAGCTGGCCCAAGTTAACCCAAGTGGGGATACCCAACTGGGCTAGGAGGCGGTTAAATATATATTCTTAATACATATTTATCCATTTTTATTTATAAAAAAAATCCTCCAATACTTGTATTTTTGTAACAAATTCTATGGCAAAGTTTATATTGAAAATCATAGTTAAAACACACTTGTAAATATTTGTTTAGAAAATATTTTTCTAAGTGTTTATATTTTTAGAAAATTTTGCCATAGTTTCCCCTAAAAATGGAGGTGTCCATGCTATCAAAGCATATCATTTTCTTTTTAAAATCATCATAAACATTCAACAATCAACCCTAAACAACTTTCACTTACCAAGTGCCAAAACTATGCTATTTACAAAATAATCATGAACTTGAACTTTCATAAAAACTTGTAGTAACTTGGTGGTGTGTTTAGTAGACTTAGTTATGCTCTAAAGTGTGTTTACTTCTTCAAAGATCTCATTCTTGAAAGATTTAGGTGTTTACAACTTAATAGATGATTTTTCCAAAAATCATTCTCTTGAATTTTTCTTGTAAACAATGTATTCTTATACTTGTTTCACCACTAGAAACATGGTTGGCTTTCTTAAAAAAACAATGTTCTTGTAAATCTTGTGATTTAACTTGGTTTCTTTGGAAACCTATTTTGTAATCATCCACATTTATGTCTAGTAAAAATATTACATACTTCATTATTTACAAAATCATTTTCATTGTCAAGTTCATGAAAACATAAAGCATGATGATCTTGGTCTTTCACAAGATCATCACCTTAACTTACTAGATCATGTGTTTAATCACAATCTAGTAGGTTTCCTTATGATGTCTAACATCACTAACACAAATCATCAATCATCAAGAAGCAAATCATCACTAATCAACAAGTATTCATATGTTATTAAGCTTATGTTCATGTTTCAAGATTATGTTCTTAGTGTTCATCAAGATTAACAATGTATATCATCTTTTAACCAACAATATATGAAGTAGGATCAAGTATTATGAAGCTTACTACTAGCACAAAGGCTAGGGAAGAACACTTGATGTTGTAGATGACAAATGTGTTGGATAAAAGCTATTGGGAGAGGTCCTTCAAGATCCACAAGCTCCACACTACCTTAAACACCTTCTAGTACCTTGTGTATACTTGAGATTGGGTGAACAAGATCGAATGATGATGGTGGTTGTGGGGGGTGTTCTCGGCCGAAGAGAGGAAAGGGAGGAGAGAGTGGTGTGAGTGAAAGAATCCTCTTATAACCATGTTAATCTATTAACCCTTGTGTAATGTGTTCCCCAAGTACATATCAAGATCATCTAAGATATCAAAGTGAATCCAAGGAAGATTAAGTAGGATCAAGGGAAATCTTGGGGTGTGGGCCACATGGTGATCGTCTATATGAGGAGGGGGGTCTTGGTTGTGATTAAATGGGCAGTTAGATTATATAGTTAGATCTTAAGTGTATTGATTAGTGTTTAAGTGTATGATGTGTTATACAGTGTGTTAGGGTATTCGGGGATCATAACTAACTTGGAAACATTAAAACAATGTCTCTAGTATAATTTTGGTGTTTCGGGTAGGGTCCGGTTGTTTGGTTAGATACCGGTTCGTTAAAGTGTCAAACTATTCCATTTAGTGATCTTTATGTACCCTTTTGTGACACTTTAAATTCCCAACTCTTAGGAAAGCATTCAGGACCATTTTGCCATATTTTTGCATGTTACAAATCTGTTAAATTGCTGATTTTTGCTGAAAAATGCTGAATTCAACACTTTAAGTGGGTTTTAGGCACTTTCCGGCACTAAACTATCACCTAGTGAAGCAGTTTTGCGGTCCTTACTTCCCTACACACCATACTAGTGTAGTACCTTATCTCTGGCCCATACGGGGTCTCAAAACACTGTCTGTCTATGTACTGAACATCGTCAGCATTTTTCTGAGTTATCCGCTAACTGTGCTAACCGTGCTTTGTGCATAGTTTATGTCACCAAAGTTTGCATGTAAGAATGATGTGACAATATGATATGTGATGCACATGTAAGTATGATACAGAAAGCAGGAAGCAGACATTTGTAATTCAGCACAGTCATTAAGCACTAATCATGGTTAATTAAATTGTACGGATACCGGGATTTTTGACGGTTGTCACAGATTAGACGTTGAGGATAAACCGGTACTAAAAGCTCTTGTGTCCTTCGACGACCTCGGTATCTTACCAACGCTATACTACGCTCACGATAGGTGCACTTGCCCAAGTGTGTGTTTAGTGTTAGTAGAATATCGTGTTTTATAAATTTAAAACCTGACTAATGCGTAAAATGTGCTTAAAATATCAATAAAAACATATTACACTTGATACGCACCAATCATTGGCCTAATCATTTTTCTTATTTTACTATTTTTTTAGGATTTTTTTCATTTTTCAGCTTCTGCAGACTTCAGCACGGGCCGTGCCTGATTGGACACGGGGCCGTGCCCAGCAACCTTACTGGCAGTTTTTGTTTTCTGAGTTACAGAAGAGTGACCACTATGGTGGTGCACCACGGGGCCATGTTGAACTTCCCAGTAACTGGGATCCAGAAAACAATTACTACAACAACCACCACGGGCCGTGGTCAGCGACCACGGGGCCGTGGTGAGACTCCTGACCAACATTCTTTTTGTTTTATCGTAGGACTTAGAACCCAGGCGTAGCACCTGAACTTTCTACGCAGTGCATGAGCTCCAGTTCTAATAAAGACATAAAAGAACCTCTAGACGAACCCAAACGCTTTCTAAGAAAGAGACTAAAAGCTAAAACTCAAGAGAAAGCTTCGGGGGACCAACCTCCAATGGCGGATCAACGTACCCTTATGGATTACCTACGGCCCACTGTAGGTAATCTCGGAGCCGCTATCAATGCACCGAATGTCGATGCCAACAACTTCGAACTTCGGCCGCATTTGATTCAAATGGTCCAAAATTTTGTAACCTTCCATGGCTTAGCTGATGAAGATCCCCATCTACATATTACCAACTTTTGGGAAATATGTGATACTTTCCGGATCAACGGAGCATCAAACGATGCCATCCGCCTCCAAATGTTCCCTTTCTCACTAACAGACCGAGCCAAGGCTTGGCTTAATACCCTCCCAAGTGGTTCGGTAAACACTTGGGATGAACTTGCCCAAAAGTTTCTATATAAATATTTCCCGCCCTCTAAAACTGCTAAATTAATGACGGAAATCAATACATATTCAAAAGAGGACGGGGAATCCTTATATGAAACTTGGGAAAGATTCAAGGAGCTATTGAGGAAATGTCCTCATCATAGCCTCGTGGTTTGGCAACAAGTATCCACTTTCTATAAAGGGTTGTTGCCACACACAAGACAAACACTTGACTCTAGCTCCGGGGGACTCCTAGGTAATCGTCGCCCAAATGAAATTTATAATCAAATTGAGGAAGTTGCTCAAAACAATTTTCAATGGCACACACCCCGAGGCACAAATCTATTGCCCCGGGTGCCCATAAAGTGGATGAAAGCACCTCTTTACAAACCCAAATCGAGGCCCTATCTTCAAAAATCAAAAAGTTAGAAATGGCAAAAACGGCCTCAGTTATGGCTTGCGAAGGGTGTGGTTGGCCACATGAAAATTGGAGTTGTATGAAAGAAATGGATAATCAAACTACATTGATAATAAACCTAGGCCGTCGGGTCCCCCAACGGGCACTTACAACCAAGGATGGCGTAACCACCCTAACCTTGGTTGGAGGGAACCCGACTATAGTAGTAACCAACAAAACCAAAACCAACGAACAAACTTTCAACAACAACCAAGAAATGAGTCACACAATTTCTCACAACAATAAGGGGGATGAGAGAGGCTTGAAGACACTGTTTCACACCTCATCTCCGAAACCGAAAAAAAGAACTCGGATCGATTCCAACAAATGGAATCAAACTTTAGAAATCAACAAGCTAGTATACAAAACATTGAAAAATAACTACATCAACTAGCCAAAATTTCTCCGAGAGACCACAAGGCGCACTACCTAGCAATACCGAAACCAACCCAAAGGCACAAGTATATCTCATAACACTAAGAAACCGGACCATAGGTCCCGAGGAGGCCCCCTACCCCCATCCGGAAAAAAGTCCATCTAGTCAAACCATGACGTCACCCCCAACCCATAAGGAAACAACGCCTCTGCCAAATCCCGAACCAACTAAGAACCCCTCGGTGCCCTACCCCGCTCGGCTACTTCGCCAAAAGACCGACGAGCAATTCACAAAATTCATAAACTTGCTAAAACAATTGCATATCAATCTTCCATTTGTGGAAGTCCTCACTCAAATGCCAAAATATTCAAAATTTATGAGAGACTTCCTTACTCACAAAAGGAAGATTGAAACATTGCAATTAGTCAATTTAAGTGAAGAATGCTCCGTCGTACTACTCAACAAACTCCCACAAAAGAAAATCGACCCCAGAAGCTTCACAATCCCTTGTTCCATTGGGGGATCTCCTGTACGCAATGCACTAGCCGACCTTGGGGCTAGCATCAATCTCATGCCCGCATCAATGTTTGACCGACTCGGACTAGGTAAAACAAGCCCCACAAAGATGAGCATACAACTAGCCGATAGGTCTATGAAATACCCACAAGGTGTCACCGAAAATCTATTGGTAAAAGTCGGAGACTTTGTCTTCCCGGCCGACTTTGTCATACTCGACATGGAGGAAGACACCGAAGTACCGCTCATTCTAGGAAGACTGTTGTCACACCCTGGCTTTGCGGAAGTGTGGGTTAATCTGGTGTGACTTCTTAATACCATAGCTTAATCACAACAAAGCTATATAAAAGTAAAAACATGCAGACCATCCATTGATTTAAGTTTCAAAATAAAAGTACCACAACATTGTTTTAAAGCGTTGACACATGCAACGGAAATTACAACCTAATAATATAAAAACATTGTTCAGAAGACATAACCATAAACATAAACTAGACGCAGTTTAAGAACTGTGACTCGTCCAGGTAAAAGCCACAACCCCTAAACTTGGATGATCCCATAACTCTTACGCAGCGTGAGAACGTAGCATACCGTGCCAGATCCTTAATTCCCTGAAATACATGTAAGTTGGAAAAATCAACAAAAATGTTGAGCGAGTTCATGTGTAGTGAGTATGTAAAACCTTTGTAAGTATAAAATCCCTGGTATGTAGCAAATAAGGAAATAAAGAGATCACCAACGGTTTGCAAGGCCATTGATATGTGTGAAGTGCAGTAGGAAGACTCAAACCTAGCAGATTTTTGCGTCGGGCACCAAGTCACCTCGAGGTCCGTACTGTTGGGCCTGGGGCTAGGCTCACTACACCCAGATAGATCTACCGCTATTGTCCCTCGGTCCTACACTGAGTATTAATGGCCTTCTGTTCTCGCCTACTCACTCACATGATCTAAGTAGTAACCCTCCTTACGCTAATCATACCATGTGTAATAGTATTCGTAATCATAGTAACATGTATTTCACCCCCGCAGTTTAAAAACTGAAAACAAGTAAGAAAAAAGGGGGACATGAACTCACCGAAGTGCGTCTCTAACTAGTAATCTCCCAGTCAACCTGCTGTGCGACGACCTACACGTACTAACTTCTATTAGACGGACGACCATGCCTTAGCTTAGGGTTTAAGTTTTTGGGAAATAGTTAGAAAACTATTTCGTGTTTACACTTCTTATTTATGTATTAATTACATTCCTTCCCAAGGATGGGAGTTTTAATACATGTGTGTTTATATATCTTCAAAATATATTATTAAGTCTCACTTAATAAAATATATTTTATTTTATTTGTCCAAAACATTCTATCTCCAAAATATAAATATTTTTCCCAAAAATATTATATTTTATTCCATATAATTTTCCCAAAATAATACTTTTATCAAAATACACATTTAAGAGTATTTTCTTAAAATACATAAGTTACATTTAAAGATCGGGTGGTAATAATAATAATAATACCGGTGTAACTTAAATATTATGAAGGCGTTCGTATTATTTTGGAGTCGTTACTTTTCGGTATATTCCAGTAATATTATTTTTACTCTAAAAATAATATTTATGTAGTTCACAAAATAATCAAAAAAATTAACACAAGTGCTATTATGAAAAATATATATTCTAAGTATATATTTTAGCAAGTTTTATCTATGAAAATCCCACCTCCGACACTTGGAAATTTTGTATCACGGCGAATTTTATTTGAAAAAAAAATAAGTCAAAAGTATATTCATAGACAATTGTCATGAAAATATTCCAAGTGTTATTTTCTGGAAAAATTTCGCCAGAGTTTCCTCTGTAACTGGAGATGGCCACGCTTACAAGCGTATCATTTTCTTTTCAAAATTCAATCAACAATTTTCAATCATCATCATCAAACAATATTCAAACATTGACCTAGTCAAAACAAATATAAATCACAAACACATGAACTTGTAAATTGTGTAAAAGTATGTAGTAACTTTCCAATATTTTTAGTAGATCTTTTTACCTTTAAAAATGAAATCGGTTTCTTGGAAGCTTTATTTTTAAAGAAAATGTAAGTTTACAACTTCTAGTACACGGATTACGAAAATATTTCTTTGTTAAAACCTCTTGTCACACAAGTGTTTACGCACTTTATGGTTCACAAAAATGCCATTGTTTCAAGAAAGATCCGGCTTTTAAACATGATTCCATCTTACACTTGGTTCTTCAAAAATACCACTTGTAGATCTTTAGATCTACTAGTTTAGAACATCATTTTACAAGAAAAATCACTTTTACACAAGTTCATGTTCATAAGTAGTAGAGTTCATCATCTTACCATTTTCACACTTTACATAACACTAGTTCATGTTTCATGAACATGACCTAGCCTGGTTAGATGACGATCCGATCTTCTACTAGCATTCAACAACATAAAATAACCATAACAAAACAAGATTTATGAGTTTTACACTAATATTTAGTCTTTAACCACCATGTTCATCATTTTCACAAGACTTTAAGTTTTGATCTCTAGTCCGATAAATCTCATATTAACCACTTCAAACATGAACAAGAGGGTGTTTAGAATCACTTACAACTAGCTCAAGGCTAGGGAAGAAATCAAGCGAAAACAAGGTGGTTAATAGCGTTGTAGAGAGGTCCTTGTGATTCCATAAACACCGAGCTTCCTTGTATGTGATCCTTCACCTTTGTATGTAACTAGAATGGTAAGATTGAAACTTGAAAGTGGTGAGGTGGTGCTTGGGGGTTTCGGCCGAGATCAATGGGAGGGAGAGGAGAGAGTGAAATTTTGAAGTGTTGGTGTTTAGGTGAATGTGTAGTCTTATGGTCTTATTTATAGACCATCCAATATAATTAACCATTGGTTCCTATGTCACCAAGATATTAAACATGAGGGATTATTATAATCAAAAATTCGTGGGGTGTCCCCACATGGGAACCGAATCGGTCAGGGGGGGGGTCATGGTTTGTTTTGAACTTGATAGTTAAAGTCTAGTTATGTTAAGTTAGGAATTAAGATAGGTTATTTGTGTGTTGTGAATTATAACGGGTGTTAGGGTGTTCGGGGACCCTAACTGGCACAGAAAAGGAAAAATAGTGTCATTGGCAATATTTTTATGTTCCGGGTAAAGTCTGGTTGTTCGGTTGGATACTGATCCGTTAAAGTGTCAAACAAAGCTTTAAAGTGTCTTTATTACTATTTTTAGTGACACATAGAATTCCCGACACTTTGGAAAGTGTCTAGTATTATTTTCCCATGTTTTTGCACTTTACTAGTTAGCTTAAAAGCTGAATTTTGTTTTAGAGTGCAGGATTTTGTGTTTAAAACATGTATTAGGCACATCTGGTCACTATAACTAATACCTAGTGACGCAGTTCTACAATCCTCATTTCCCTACACTCCCTACTAGTGTAGTGATCTATTCCCGGCTCATTCTGGCCTTAGAGACAGTTTCTGTCTGATGCTGGCTATATCAGCATGTTTAATGGGTTATCTGTTCATTGTGTACTGTGCTATTATGCATCAAGTTTGTCACTGTAGTTTGTATGTAAATAATGGAGTGACAATTAATAGAGTATGATGCATATATAAGTATGTATCAGAATTTACGTAGCAGTTTATCCACAATTGTAAGCAAGCACAGTAATTAAGCATTAATTAAATATTAATTAATTCGTACGGATACCTGATTTGGTGAGGGTTGTCACATTCTCCCCCCGTTAGAAAAATTTCGTCCCGAAATTTTAGGTTTTGGTTCTGGTTGCAGGGGTCTTGGGAAATAAGTGGGGGTATTTCTCTTTCATTCGGTCCTCACGTTCCTTGGTGTATTCGGGACCATGTCTTGCATTCCAACGAACCTTGACGAGTTTGACACTGCTCCGGCGGGTTTTGTTGATCTTCCAATCTGTAACCTCAACCGGTTCTTCGACAAAGTGGGAATGACAATAGTATCTTTCATTGGATTCTTTTTCAGATTTGATACATGAAATGTATCGTGAACACCGTTCAGCTCGGCAGGTAAGTCCAATTTGTATGCTACTAAACTAATTCTTTCTAGAATCTTGAATGGACCAATATACCGCGGATTCAACTTTCCACGCTTCCCGAAGCGTGCCACACCCTTCCAGGGTGATACTTTCAACAATACCATATCACCTACCTCAAACTCCAGAGGTTTCCTTCTTCGATCCGAATAGCATTTCTGACGATCACGAGCCCCTTGATGCGATCTCGGATCTGTGCAATCTTATCTGTGGTTTCCTGGACCACATCAGGACCAACCAATTGCCTATCACCTGCATCAGACCAACAAAGCGGTGATCTGCACTTGCGGCCATATAGGGCTTCAAATGGCGCGGCACCAATACTAGTGTGGTAGCTGTTATTATATGAAAATTCGACCAAAGGTAAATGTTTATCCCAGCTACCGCCCAAATCCATAACACATGCTCTCAGCATATCTTCTAACGTCAGAATAGTCCGTTCGCTTTGTCCATCGGTCTGTGGGTGAAATGCAGTGTTTAGATTTAATTGCGAGCCAAAAGCTTCTTGGAAGGACTGCCAAATCCTTGACACGAACCTTCCGTCTCTATCAGAGATGATCGAGAGAGGCACTCCATGACGTGCAACGATTTCTCTCATGTAAATTTCAGCCAATTTGCTCGTGTTATCTTTCTCCCTGATAGGTAAGAAGTGCGCAGATTTCGTTAATCGGTCCACTATTATGACACCTGTGTCACCGCGACCATCAAAAAAATACCAAGCCGATGAAATATTGTATTTCATACTTGGGATCTTGTACAAATATGTGTATCTTTTGCACATATCAATTCTTGTTCAAAATCAAACTTTATATCGCTTTCTGGAGAATTATACGCAAACTGGTGCGTAAACGTACTCAGTTTAAATGCGACAAATACTCCGGAACATCAACATATACTTAACATACCTTAAATAACCTTTACATAACTTAGAAATAAGTTTTGAAGGCTTTGGTATGGCAAAAACAAGTTAATTCGCTTACAAGGACTAAACTTGACAAACTGCGAAAGTATGCCGATTCGTACTAAAACAGACATTCCAGAACATTCCCATAAGTTAAACATGCCATAAATATCCTCTCCATAGCTTAGAAATAGGCTTTGAGGTGTTCGGTGTGTTAAAATAAACTTTTGGATCATTCAGGGGCTAAAAGTGTCAAAAAGTGCATAAGTTTGCACTTTCGCGCATAACTTACGTTCTGAATACATCCGGACATCCAAAAATTTATGTAAACATCATAAGATGATGCCTTAGTGCTTGGCATGAGAAAAATCCATTCGTCACGCATTTTGGATTGTTTTTCGCGCTTATGCGCATTCCGTCGTAATTAACCGAACATCGCGATCGTACGACTAAACGAACCAACATCCGACATATTTTTGAGCATGTTTCATGTCCTCAATGTTTAGGCATCATTTTAGGGCCTTAAAGATGGCTTAACGGGCCTTGAACGTGTCGGAAATGGCCTTAAACCATAACAGGGACCTAAACTGCCAATTATGAAACTTGTTTTCTGATCAGGACCCTCAGGCGGGGCGCGTAAGCCTGGAGGCAACTCTCACGCGGGCCGCGTCAGCCCTGCAGATGCAGAAACTCGTTTTTCTTGCAAAATTTGACCATTCAAGCACCCAAGGGGCAATGCCCTTTCACAATCTCTGGAGTTAGGGTCATTATATGATACCACAACATCTTGACAAGTGTACGGATTAGATCGTGGCACGATATTCAAGAAACGATCCTAACGGTCTTGCTTAGGAGACTGGAAATGAGAGTATCCATTTGTGTTAAAACCCACAAAACTGATCAAAGAGCTCTAAGTTGATGCCATTGCTTCATACCTGAGCTCCTGGATCAAGTTTAGCTTTCGGGGACCCTTCGTAAGTGTTCTTTGGTTCTTTTAACCGCTTTCTAGTGCTAAAGTCAAACTTTGTTTGACTTTCTACGTTGACCAGCTTATGGTCAACACGAAGTTCGTTGGAACTTCATAACGTGAGCGTGATCACGATGGTTATAGTCCGTAGTGACTATACCTACTGATTACCACGTTATCTAGGCTCAGTGCCGAGTCATAGTTTCGGCCAAAATGCGCATTCTTGTGTATTTTGTAACCAAACTACTCGTGGGTATCAAAACCGTTTGTTTTGATACCAAACCTGTTTTCTAAACTTAGTTAAGCATGTTCTAACATGCTTAGCTCGTCACTTTTAGTTTAGTGCTTATATAGGGTCGTAAGGTAAGCGATCTAAGCAATCGCTTATACTTTCGAACCCGACCCATTTGGTCGATCACTAGGATCCGACCAAACACTTTATGGAATAACCTTCCGAGGTTATACCTTATGGTCACGACGTTAGGCGTCCCAAACGCATTTTACGCGAACGACGCGTTAAAGTAGCATAAGCTACCTAAACGGGTCGTAATGGGCCGTAAGCACTTATGATAGGTTTCATTTTAGTATGTAGGCTTTGTTAAACCATATTACACGAGTCTCCATACTCGTTTGGTTTACGAACCCGCATACTATCCGATCCTCTGATTTAGGTCCTGTATATTAACATAGTTACCTATATTAGGTGCCGTTGATATCCGTGATCTCTAGCGTTATTTGGTTATTATACAAGAACTTCAAAGCAATCTCAGGTGAGTACATAGAACCCCATCTTTTACTGTTTTCCAAACTGTTTTGGGGTGGAACACATGTGCCTACTTGTTACTTTTATGCTTACAATGTTTTCATATCATATGCTTATTATGTTCGTTAGTACATATATAGTACATGATTTCATTGTGTTTATGCTATGTACGCCCATTGTGTGCATACTTAGTACATCACTTTACAATACATTTCATGCTATGTACGCCCATTGTGTGCATACTTAGTACATCACTCTACAATACATTTCATGCTACGTACGCCCATTGTTTGCATACTTAGTACAACACTTTACAACACGTTTCATGCTACGTACGCCCATTGTGTGCATACTTAGTACATTGTTTTACATTGCATTTCTGTTGCATATGCTCATCCAGCATATGATCACATTATACTACGTTTTGAACCGTTTTAACCATTTGACTATGTGAACCGTCTTAACCCTTTGATTATATGAACCGTTCGTAACCATTGAACCGTGTGAACCAGTTGTATTTGTTGACATGATTTACATTTGACAATAGACATTTGACTATACATAAACATTTCTACAATTGTTAAACATTACATGTTGATGGTTTGCTTTGAGTAAGTGATATAAGTAACGAGGCGTGTGTAATATGATACAAGCATGGTGGATACGCCGCTGGTACTTCCTATATATAAGTGTTTGTATGGTATTACATATCGTAGCGTTGTTTGAATTATTTCAAATTTGAGACATATAACATTTTATACAAATAACACACTTTTCAAAAGACATTGATTTACAAACAACTTATCTTATACAAACTCATTTCACATGGTTAATCATTTAACCATACATTATTCATTTATTTATATGTATCATCTGATCTCACCGTTTTTCACATGATTTACAAGACAAATCAAATTACAAGGTTCATGACTAAACATTTTCTCAAACATAAGTCATGAATTCCGTTTTCACAAAACCTATGTATCTCACAGGCATTTTTGTGCTGACGTACCTATTTTCATATGTGTTTTCAGGAGATGATGCATAGGACTGATCGAGACATACTTAGGCGGACCTGTGCCTTAGTGACTTAAAACGAGACAAGAACTAGTTAATTTATGTTATGTACTCTTTGGTTCTTGTTTAAACGATGTAAACTTTCATGTTTGATTAATAAAACGAAACTTCATTTGCCATGGATTTGAAACAATTAATTCTGTTTCAACACTCCCCGACGTTTCCGCCGCGGTTGCATGTTATACGCGGTCGGGGTGTGACAACTATTACCCAAATAGTGTCATGACCTCTTGGCGTTCTTGGCAACTTCGTTATAAAATTCATTGAAATTTGTTCCCATTTCCACTTGGGAATCTCAGGTTGTTGCAGAAGTCCTGAAGGCTTCTGGTATTCAGCTTTCACTTTGGCGCATGTCAAACACTTACTAACGTAAACAGCCACATCGCCTTTCATCTTAGGCCCCCAATAATAATCTTTAAGATCTTGGTACATCTTATCCGCTCCTGGATGGATAGAGTACCGTGATTTGTGTGCCTCATCAAAAATAACCCTTCTCAAACCACCAAACAGAGGAACCCAAATCCTTTTCATAAAACATAACGTTCTTTCCTCGTTTGGCACTAATTGCTTCTTCATCCCATGGAGATATTCTTCTTCAATGTTTCGTTCTTTCAACGCCTCATTCTGCGCGGCACGAATGCGCAGAGAAAGATCTGTTTGGATAATCATCTCCAAAGCCCTAACCCTTATGGGCTTGATTCTTTCTTTACGACTTAGGGCATCGGCGACCACATTCGCCTTCCCTGGACGCAGTCGTAATCATTCAATAATTCGACCCAGCGTCTTTGTCTCATGTTCTGTTCTTTCTGGTCGAATATGTGCTGCAGACTTTTATGATCCGTAAAAATTGTACACTTTGTACCATATAAGTAGTGTCTCCAGATCTTTAACGCAAATATCACTGCGCCGAGTTCCAGATCACGCGTGGTATAGTTCTTTTCATGTACTTTCAGCTGGCGCGATGCGTAAGCTATAACTTTCTGGCGTTGCATCAACACGCAACCCAAGCCTTGACGCAAGGCGTCACAATATACCACAAAATCGTCTGTACCCTCTGGTAGTGCTAAGATTGGCGCATTACAGAGCTTGTCTTTTAACAGCTGAAACACTTCTTCCTGTTTGATTCCCCAATCAAACTTCTTATCTTTCTGCGTGAGGAGTGTCAGTGGTTGAGCGATCTTCGAAAAATCCTCAATGAACCTTCGATAGTACCCAGCCAAACCTAAGAATTGTTGAATCTCGGTTGGCGTCTTTGGGGTCTCCCAATTCTTTATCGCTTCAATCTTTGTGGGGTCCACATGAATTCCATCCCCATTTACCACATGTCCAAGGAATTGGACTTAACGCAACCAAAATTCGCACTTTGAGAATTTGGCATACAACTGTTCCTTTTTCAGCAACTCCAGAATGGCTCTTAAGTACTGTTCGTGTTCAACCTTCATCTTTGAATAAATCAAAATGTCGTCGATAAACACAATCACGAACTTATCCAAGTACGGCTTACAAACTCTGTTCATTAGGTCCATAAAAACAGCAGGTGTGTTTGTCAACCCAAATGGCATAACTACGAACTCGTAGTGTCCATATCGAGTCCTAAAGGCTGTCTTCGGGATACTTTCCTCTTGTATCCTTAGCTGATGGTAACCAGATCATAAGTTGATCTTCGAGTAAAAGCTTGAACCTTGCAGCTGGTCAAATAGATCATCAATCCTTGGCAGAGGATACCTGTTCTTGATCGTTAACTTATTCAGCTCCCGGTAGTCGATACACATTCGAAAACTACTGTCCTTCTTCTTGACAAACAGGACCGGAGCTCCCCAAGGCAAGAAGCTTGGTCTGATGAATCCCTTGTCTAACAACTCACGACAAGGATGTCTTTGATTTTCGGTTCAACAACTTTCTTATCCATGATGTGTGCCAGGAAGGAGGCACATCCCTTCTGTAAACACTTACGGGCTTTCAGGCAGCTGATGATTCTCAAAGGTGTACCACGTTTTTCCCCATGAACCACAATTGTTTCACCATCTTCTGTTGGGATGCGAACGACCTTTTCGTGACAAACAATTTCTGCCTTGTTGCTCGATAACTATTCCATCCCTACTACCACGTCGAAGCTTCCCAACTGGACTGGTAGTAGATCCAATGTAAACTCACGCTCTCCCAACTCGATTACACAACCTCTGACCACTTCATTGGCTTCTACCAACTTTCCATTCGCCAATTCGATTGAGTACGGGATATCTAATTTACTAGCGGCTAACCCAAGCATATTCTTAAACTCTAACGATACGAAGCTATAATCGGCACCAGTATCAAATAAAATGGATGCAAAGCGTTGGTTTATAGGGAACGTACCAGTAACAACATTGGGATCCTGGCGTGCTTCCCTCGCTTCGATATTAAAGACCCTTCCCCGTGCTTGGTTTAATTCTGGGCAGTTCCTTTTAAAATGCCCAATGTCACCACAGTTAAAACAACCCATTCTTTGACCATTTACTGCTCCATTCCCAGCTTGTGCATTGTTGTTTCGGTTCGCATTACCAGGTTGATTCGCGTCATTGCCTCGGTTTCCATTTCCTCCATTATTTCCTTGTGGACGATTTCCATTTCCACCCCGGTTATTGCTCCGGTTACCAAAACCTCCTTGGCCACCCCGGCCAGCATTAGCCCAGCAGTTATCCTTCAAATGTCCAGTTTTTCCACAAGCTTCGCATACTCTTGAACCACACCGGCCAGAATGGTGACGCTGGCAGGTGTTACACTTGGGGTGTGTACCCATATAACCTTTTCCTTTCTTCCTAGCACCGGTTATAGCTTGAACCGACGTGCTTGACTCTCCTTTCTTACCAACACTGCTTGTTCCTTGTTTGAAATTCGAGAACTTCCTTTTATTACCCCCGGACGACTCTACGTGAGTCTCCTTCTTCTTTTGCTCAACATCAGAAAACTTGTTTAAGCGGACAGCTTCCTCAGTAAGAGCTACGCTCAGATCGATTGCCTCGGTGATTGTCACCGGCTTTGAAGAGGTCACCATACTCATGATTTGAGGAGCTAAACCCCAAATGAAGCGCTCGATTCGCTTGAATTCTGGTGTAACCATATAAGGTACCACATGAGACAAGTCGTGGAATCTTTGAACATATTCCGCAATTTTCAGACCTTCCAACTTCAGATGCCAAAACTCAGTCTCCAACCTTTGAATTTCAGCGCAAGAGCAATACTTTCTTCGCATAAGCTCTTTTAGCTCGTTCCATGTCATTGCATATGCAGCGGCTTCACCAAGAGTCTGTACTTGTAAGTTCCACCAGGACAGGGCTCTGTCCAAGAATAGCCTAGAAATGTAAGTCACTTGTTGGTCTGGAGCGCACTTGCGCATTCGGAGAACAGACTCTGTCTTTTCGGCCCATCTGACAAAGGCAACAGCACCTCCGGTGCCGTCAAAGTTTACATGCTTGCAGTCAAGGAACTGCTTGTAGGTGCACCCTGCACATATGTTAGAATATACAAATGGCATTAGCAAACTTGCTAAAGACATCCAAATGTATCGTGGTATGTCTTAATGACTTAACATTACCATGAGGCGGATTGTTATTGCCATGGTTTTGGGAGATATTCCCACTGGTTTCTGCCTGCGAAGCAGCATATTGCGCAATGGTGGCAGCAATGACTTGTTGAAGTTCTGCCTCGTTGGTAGGCATGCGTGTCTGAAGTCATGGTGGCATCTTCTAAAAGATGTGTTCACGTAAGTCAAGCCATAATAAATATAGGATCAGACGTACGTAATAATAATATCAACACATAACATCTCATGTTATAAATAAATCAAACACATAACATCTCATGTTATAGAACATAAACAATCAATCAAACGTCACGTATGATGAGAATACTGCGATTGTACTGTCATAAATCGAGACCACAATGTAAGGTTTACAAGTACACAACTGTATCATACAACATCCATGACTAAGGGCCACATCGCCCTAGTCCAAAACCATCAAATCAGTGTCAATACATCCAATCATCAAAAGTCCAAATAATCCAAAATGCGGTCTCCAAAAAGGCTGTTAAGTCTGCACAATCACCGTCCTCTCATCAAAATCTACCCGTGTCGTACAAAATGGCCCTACGCTGATGGCGGTGGAGGAGGGGGAAAATGAGAAAAGAGCAAACGGCGCATATGAAGCCAATCCTCCTCCATAGCACGATGAGATCGCAACAGATATGTTATCTGCTGCTCAGGAGTCCAAAAACGAGCAGCAGAATCGGGAGATAACTGACGAGGAGGGTGTGATACTGCAGGATGAGTCTAGCACTGGCACTGGCATGGTGGTCGCTGAGCTCTCACAAGCTCCTGCACGCGACGAGTAAGCGCCTCCTGCTGTATCATGAAAGATCTGAGAATATCCTCTGTAGAATAACCCATGTAATAAGGATGATAAGGATCAGATGGTGGCATGATGGGTGGCGAAGTCCAGAGAAACGGCTCACTAGATGGAGCAAAGGATGGTATAGCAGCTGATGCAATAGGGGGAACAAAAGTATGATGAGAAATCAGAGGTACGAACTGATCTCCTCCTGTCATGAAAGGTATATGACCAAAAGGCTGACGGGATGAACCCTCTCCAGGACGTGGCGGAGGGATGTCCTGGAGAAATGTGACAGGAAGGTCTGCGCGATGCGCATCAGTGACGTGTTCAGGAAACAAAGGTGCATCAATGGGAACTGAAGTAGGTGTTGAAGCAGGTGTAACAGGTACCACGAAAGGTGGAAAATCATCATCATCGTCTATCCACCCACTTCGGGTGTGCGCATATCGAGGATCAACATGGGTCGCAAAAGGTGCATGATCGGGCTGCACAGGCACGGGATCAGGAAGAGGGGCAATAACAGGATCAGCAGGAATATCAGCAACATGAGGAACATCAATATGAGCATCAATAACAACATGATCATCCACCAACTATGGAACAACAACAGGGTGATCATCAACAGGTATATCAGCAATGATAGGAGCAACAGCAGGTGCATCGGCATGTACGGGGTCATGCTCTAATGCGAGGACAGGAGCATCAATTGGCTCAGGGGCCACAGCAGGCTCCAGATCATCAAACTCCATCTCAAAGTCAGCGGGATCAGCAAACACAGGGTCAACAAGGGCTACAGGATCCTCCATGGGCTGATCTAAATGAATAAACTCAATGTCATGATCGGGATCAAAGCCGGGTGGAAAAAACAGGATCCGAATCATCATCAATGTCATGACCAAACTCAAAGCTAGGGGCAGGGGCAGGTGCAGCGGATGACACTCTATCGGGGTCTGTGTCATGCGAATGGTGCTGCACTCCCTGCGCGTGTGACGGTGCGGATGCCACAGACTCAAAGGAGTCTGGGACGGGTGAATGGACAGGTGCCTCCTCAACAGGAGCATCAGCAAGAAGTAGGAGATCACCAGCAGCAATGTGGGCCTCGCCCTCAAGGTCATCCTCCTCAAACAAGTCGACGTCGTCGTCAGCGACTACGTCGAGGGGCATGTCGACAATAGGGTAAGCGGCAAGGGGCACAGGGGCAGGGATCACCACGAGTGGCAAGTCGCCAGCGATAGGGCCATCAGCGGGCTCAGCAACGACATCGGGCAGCGCAAATGGCTGGAAGTCATCGTCGTCCGTGCTGGTAGTATCTGAAGTATACACCTCGTGCTCTGATGAGACTATGTCGTCTGATACTAGAGGCATGGGGTCCGTAGTGTCCGACTCTCCCGTACCAGATGAAGGCATGTCGTTTGTAACACAAACACACATATGCACAAATAATCAATCATATAGTCAGTTAATCATATTAGTCACCAATAAGCAATCAAATAGTTCTCCTAGTTCCCACTAGTCTAACCTCCCAGCCTCCCAGACTGACTCCCTAGTCCCACTAGTCAATTCTCCCAGCCTCCCAGACTGACTCACTAGTCCCACTAGACATTTCTCCCAGCCTCCCAGACTGACTCCCTAGTCCCACTAGACAATTCTCCCAGCCTCCCAGAATGACTCCCTAGTCCCACTAGACAACTCCCTCAGCCTCCCAGACTGAGCCTCCTAGTCCCACTAGACCACTCCCTCAGCCTCCCAGACTGAGCCATAACTAATAAATAAAATGTGCTCAACTTTTTGTTGTAAAGTAAATATTTTGCACTCAGGATCTAGACTAAGTGGATGCAATGTAAAAATGTTTTCGTGAGAGCCCTAGTGATCATAGTCTAGACTCGAGAAGGAATCCTAGTTCGCTATGAACCTGGCTCTGATACCAAGCTGTCACACCCTGGCTTTGCAGAAGCGTGGGTTAATCTGGTGTGACTTCTTAATACCATAGCTTAATCACAACAAAGCTATATGAAAGTAAAACCATACAGATCATCCATTGATTTAAGTTTCAAAATAAAAGTACCACAACATTGTTTTTAAAGCGTTGACACATGCAACGGAAATTACAACCTAATAATATAAAAACATTGTTCAGAAGACATAACCATAAACATAAAATAAACGCAGTTTAAGAACTGTGACTCGTCCAGGTAAAAGCCACAACCCCTAAATTTGGATGATCCCATAACTCTTACGCAGCGTGAGAACGTAGCATACCGTGCCAGATCCTTAATTCCCTGAAATACATGTAAGTTGGAAAAATCAACAAAAATGTTGAGCGAGTTCATGTGTAGTGAGTATGTAAAACTTTTGTAAGTATAAAATCCCTGGTATGTAGCAAATAAGGAAATAAAGAGATCACCAATGGTTTGCAAGGCCATTGATATGTGTGAAGTGCAGTAGGAACACTCAAACCTAGCAGATTTTTGCATCGGGCACCAAGTCACCTCGAGGTCCGTACTGTTGGGCCTGGGGCTAGGCTCGCTACACCCAGATAGATCTACCGCTATTGTCCCTCGGTCCTACACTCAGGATTAATGGCCTTCAGTTCCCGCCTACTCACTCACATGATCTAAGTAGTAACCCTCCTTACGCTAATCATACCATGTGTAATAGTATTCGTAATCATAGTAACATGTATTTCACCCCCGCAGTTTAAAAACTGAAAACAGTTAAGAAAAAAGGGGGACATGAACTCACCGAAGTGCGTCTCTAACTAGTAATCTCCCAGTCAACCTGCTGTGCGACGACCTACACGTACTAACTTCTATTAGACGGACGGTCGTGCCTTAGCTTAGGGTTTAAGTTTTTGGGAAATAGTTAGACAACTATTTCGTGTTTACACTTCTTATTTATGTATTAATTACATTCCTTCCCAAGGATGGGGGTTTTAATACATGTGTGTTTATATATCTTCAAAATATATTATTAAGTCTCACTTAATAAAATATATTTTATTTTATTTGTCCAAAACATTCTATCTCCAAAATATAAATATTTTTCCCAAAAATATTATATTTTATTCCATATAATTTTCCCAAAATAATACTTTTATCAAAATACACATTTAAGAGTATTTTCTTAAAATACATAAGTTACATTTAAAGTTCGGGTGGTAATAATAATAATACCGGTGTAACTTAAATATTATGAAGGCGTTCGTATTATTTTGCAGTCGTTACTTTTCGGTATATTCCAGTAATATTATTTTTACTCTAAAAATAATATTTATGTAGTTCACAAAATAATCATAAAAATTCACACAAGTGCTATTATGAAAAATATATATTCTAAGTATATATTTTAGCAAGTTTTATTTATGAAAATCCCACCTCCGACACTTGGAAATTTTGTAATAAAAATTCACGGCGAATTTTATTTGAAAAAAAAATAAGTCAAAAGTATATTCATAGACACTTGTCATGAAAATATTCCAAGTGTTATTTTCTGGAAAAATTTCGCCAGAGTTTACTCTGTAACTGGAGGTGGCCACGCTTACAAGCGTATCATTTTCTTTTCAAAATTCAATCAACAATTTTCAATCATCATCATCAAACAATATTCAAACATTGAACTAGTCAAAACAAATATAAATCGCAAACACATGAACTTGTAAGTTATGTAAAAGTATGTAGTAACTTTCCAATATTTTTAGTAGATCTTTTTACCTTTAAAAATGAAATCGGTTTCTTGGAAGCTTTATTTTTAAAGAAAATGCAAGTTTACAACTTCTAGTTCAAGGATTACGAAAATATTTCTTTGTTAAAACCTCTTGTCACACAAGTGTTTACACACTTTTTGGTTCACAAAAATGCGTTTGTTTCAAGAAAGATTCGGCTTTTAAACATGATTCCATCTTACACTTGGTTCTTCGAAAATACCACTTGTAGATCTTTAGATCTACTAATTTAGAACTTCATTTTACAAGAAAAATCACTTTTACACAAGTTCATGTTCATAAGTAGTAGAGTTCATCATCTTACCATTTTCACACTTTACATAACACTAGTTCATGTTTCATGAACATGACCTAGCCTGGTTAGATGACGATCCGTTCTTCTACTAGCATTCAACAACATAAAATAACCATAACAAAACAAGATTTATGAGTTTTACACTAATATTTACTCTTTAACCACCATGTTCATCATTTTCACAAGACTTTAAGTTTTGATCTCTAGTGTTCATGATTTTTATCCAATAAATCTCTTATTAACCACTTCAAACATGAACAAGAGGGTGTTTTGAATCACTTACAACTAGCTCAAGGCTAGGGAAGAAATCAAGCGAAAACAAGGTGGTTAATAGCGTTGTAGAGAGGTCCTTGTGATTCCGTAAACACCGAGCTTCCTTGTATGTGATCCTTCACCCTTGTATGTAAGTAGAATGGCAAGATTGAAACTTGAAAGTGGTGAGGTGGTACTTGGGCGTTTCGGCCCAGACCAATGGGAGGGAGAGGAGAGAGTGAAATTTTGAAGTGTTGGTGTTTATGTGAGTGTGTAGTCTTATGGTCTTATTTATAGACCATCCAATATAACTAACCATTGGTTCCTATGTCACCAAGATATTAAACATGAGGGATTATTATAATCAAAAATTTGTGGGGTGTCCCCACATGGGAACCAAATCGGTCAGGAGGGGGAGGGGGGTCATGGTTTGTTTTGAACTTGATAGTTAAAGTCTAGTTATGATAAGTTAGGAATTAAGATAGGTTATTTGTGTGTTGTGAACTATAACGGGTGTTAGGGTGTTCGGGGACCCTAACAGGCACAGAAAAGGAAAAATAGTGTCATTGGCAATATTTTTATGTTCCGGGTAAAGTCCGGTTGTTCGGTTGGATACTGATCCGTTAAAGTGTCAAACAAAGATTTAAAGTGTCTTTATTATTATTTTTATTGACACATAGAATTCCCGACACTTTGGAAAGTGTCTAGTATTATTTTCCCATGTTTTTGCACTTTACTAGTTAGCTTAAAAGATGAATTTTGTTTTAGAGTGCAGGATTTTTTGTTTAAAACATGTTTTAGGCACATCCGGTCACTATAACTAATACCTAGTGACGCAGTTCTACAATCCTCATTTCCCTACACTCCCTACTAGTGTAGTGATCTATTCCCGGCTCATACTGGCCTTAGAGAGAATGTCTGTCTTATGCTGGCTATATCAGCATGTTTAATGGGTTATCCGTTCATTGTGCTACTGTGCTATTGTGCATCAAGTTTGTCACTGTAGTTTGTATGTAAATAATGGAGTGACAGTTAATAGAGTATGATGCATGTATAAGTATGTATCAGTGGGTTCTTAGGACACGAGCTATCATCATGACCGAAGACACAACAAATAATCAAGGGCTTCATATGAAAAACCAGAAGCCAAAGGTAGTTTACAGGCCAGTTGTCAACCCTAAACCAAAATCATCCTCAAAGAGTCCGATACAGAATCAGGTTTCAACGTCTAACCCGTTTGACATTCTGAAGGATGATAATGGTAATCAGGGAGGTACCACTGTGGGTCGAGTGGAGAAGAAGCCGTCGAGTGACAGGCAGGATTCGGATGAGGAGGTGGTTGAAGAAGTCTACAATGAAACTAGTAAATTTATGACATCGGTTACTCATCCTTTCTCTTCGAAAGCAGGGGCAAGCACCTCTTCTATCAAGTTCTCTAATGGATAGGCTGTCTGCTTTTCGTCTGAAGGGGCTGCTGTTTTGCGGCTACTTTATCTTTGATGATGGTGGTTGAGGATTATGTTTGTGTTTTGCATTGTTTGTCTACTAGATGTCTTGTCATGATGTATAGTAGACTAGGTTATGGGGTGTTATAGGTCTTTGGTTTTTGTTTTGATTTACATATATGGGGCATGTCCTATATATGAACTAGGTGGAACACATCCTCACTACTTGTACTTAATTGCGGTTGCATTTTAATAGATTCAACGGGGTAACCCTTTACCCAAAAAAAAAGTATGTATCAGAATTCACATAGCAGTTTATCCACAATTGTATGCAAGCACAGTAATTAAGCATTAATTAAATATTAATTAATTCGTACAGATACCTGATTTGGTAAGGGTTGTCACAACTGTTCCTTACCACCGCTCACTCAGTGGTGGATATGAGTGATGGGAAACTAACATTGAGAGTCGGGGACAAAGAAATGAAATTCGGGGTTGGGAGAAGAGTAGAAGACGACCCGGTCAACTACATGGATGTCGTAGACTCAAGCTTGGATGACGCTCTCCGACGATGCAACACAGGATGCGAGACATCCCTCCCGGGTAACATATGACTGACTTAGGTTCTAGCCAAGGACCCTTATAAACGTGGCGCACCATGGAGGCATTCCGCGGAACTATCCGTAGTTTTTAGTTTAGTACAACTTTTATATTTTCTAGTTTAGCTTTACTTTTTAGGAATAAAACACACTTAGAAAGGTGGAGGTTACCAAGGGAACGTTAAAACCACACCCTATGCACAAAAACAGAGCCTCCCGACAATTTTACAGCATTACAGCAAGATCAGCACGGGTCCGTGCTCAGCCCAACACGCCCCGTGCCCAAGGCTCTGCAGAATTTTGCCCAGTTCAGGTAACTGGACACGGGGCCGTGCTCACTGAACACGCCCCGTGCCCAGCCTTCTGTTAAATTTGGGTACTGGCAATATGACCACGGGGCCGTGCCCGGACCAACACGGGGCTATGGCCAGACGCCCAGTAACAAAAATTTTGTTTTTCAACACCTTTTTACGCATTCAATCAACCTAAAAACTTAATTTTGGAACACATTGAGGACAATGTGTAATTTAAGTGTGGACGGGATGCTAAAACTCTATTGGAATCGCTAATCAAATCTTCATTTGTTTTACTTGTCTTGGTTTAATTTGGGAATAACAAGTTCTAAAAAGTTTATATTTTTACAAATTTACAACCGATAGCGTCGTGATAAAATAAAACCAACATAAGAAAATTATGAAAAGGCATGACAAATGTAATTAAAATTTGATTATATATACTTGATCACATTATAAACCCATTCCCACAACAAGTGAGTTTTGAGCCTTTATTGAGCATACAAGCATATATCTTTTTAAACTAAATGCTCATTTTTCGTTTCTTGTGTGAATAGTGTTGGTGCAGTTGTCTGTCGACTACATCTTCGTTCGAGTCTTACAGTCTTAGAATGATAGAAATAGTGTTAATGTATAGGTTTTAGATGTTGGATCGTTTTTAGGGTCAAATTAGATGATTGGATCGCTCATTTGGACACTCAAGTGTATGGGCCGCTCGAACGGACACATGTTGGACCGCTCGTGTGACAAGGATGCTGAACCGCTCGAGTGACAGCATTCTTGGACCGCTTTTATGACTTGTCTGGACCGCTTATTGGGCCTGTCCAATAAGCGGTTCCTAATCTCTATATATAGCCTGATGAGCGATCTGAGTTGTAACAGTTAGAACATTGTGTAGAAATCGTGCCGAAGCTTTGCCGGTGCGAGATTTGAGCTGTAAACGTCTGATATTAGTAAAACAAGTAGTTAAAGTGATTTGCCTGCTGTTTCTACCTTAGTTTCTTGTAATTCCGCACCTGAAACCAAGGAGAAAGCCTCTGAACGACTCGTTCGGGTCAGAATACGATCCTACAAGTGGTATCAGAGCTCAGGAAGAGGTTCTCTGCAGAAATTAGCCGGATTTCGTCACTTTTTCTTACTTCTACACCTTCTTTTTCTGATTCGGGAAGATTTCACGGTCGGAATTTGCTCAATTTTTCATAGATTGTGCGAAATAGTATCGATATAAACCCTAGAAAGTTTCAGATCAAAATTCAAAGTTTAAGTGGATCAAAATTGGATTTGAATGTGGACCGCTCGTTCGAACATAGCCTGAACCGCTCGACCGAACAGTTCTGAACCGCTCATCCGGACGGTTGAGGATCGCTCATTCGAAAGATCAGGGATCGCTCATTCGAAAGATCAGGAACCGCTCATTCGAACGATCAGGAACCGCTTATCCGAACGATCAGGAACCGCTTATCCGAACGATCAGGAACCGCTTATCCGGACCATTGTGAATCGCTCATTCGGTCGGATTGTTCTTGGATCGCTTATTCGAACTGATTTGGACCGCTCCAAATTCACTGATTGTGGATCGCTTATTTGGATCTTTTCTGGATCGCTTATTCAGACAAGTTTTAAACCGCTTATTTGTCATCCGAATTGCTTATCTGGACCGCTTATTTAGCTCAATTGCTGTTTGGGTCGCTTTTCTGTCACATTTAGATCGCTTATTCATCAACAAACACGTGTCGTTTTGTTTTGCGAAACATGGCAATGATGTTTGATGAACATGAGAACTATTATTTCGAAAGATTTAATAACTGGAATAACGGATTTCTAGATGAGGGATATAGAAAAGTGAGCAAAGATGGTTGGGCTAAAAGGTTCAAATATTTCGTGTGTCTGAAAGACGAAACGTTGGATGATCTTAAAGACCGATATAGTGTTTTACTGAATTATCTGAAAGATAATGAGATATATCCGTCAAATGTTGAAAAATTGGAGAAATTTGCAGATGCATTACCGATTGAATGGGGTGAATGTTTGAAGAATTTAAGGGAGAACTCAAATTTTTCAAAACTACCTCTAAATCAATTCATCAGCAAACTTCAAGCTCATGAACTTGAAGTTAGAAAGAAAAAGAAAGATTTGATCAAGGTTTTGGAGTATAATGTGCTAGATCTAAGTTTAGACGTGATTGAAGAGATGCACAAAGGGTTACTAAATGTATCAGGGCAAAACATGTGCTAAAATACGATTTCAAACGAGGTTGTTATATTGATAATAATGAAAATCCTTTTGATTTCGTTAAAATGTTTTGTGCAGGTACATTCATAGCAAAGGATGAAAAAAGTCCAAAAGCTGAAGAATCGGTGAAGAATGAAACAATGTGCTCAACATGTGACAACTTTAAGACTGACAATGACAAACTCGTGAGAGACATAGAAAGTTTGGCATTTGAAGTCAAAAAGTTGAAAGACGAGAAGCACGTTGCTGAAAATCAGATTCTTTCTTTGGAAAAAGATTGTGAGAAGTTGAAAGCTGAAAATGACAAACTGTTGGTTGATTTTAACAGTTTGACTTTGAAAAATCAAGAATTTGAGGGGCAAGTGAAAATTCTTGAAGATGGGAGAAATGTGTTTAGTAAAAACAACATTGAAAAACAAAAGATGATAAATTCCCATCTTCAGAAGATTGTCGAACTTGAAAAAGAAGGTGAAAGCGCTCAAAAGAGAATCAAAGAGTTGGTAAAAGAGCTTGAAATCAAACAGAAATCTTCAGAAGATTTAGATTTCTGGATAAAGCTTGAAAACAAAAACCTGAAGGCGAATGAATCAAAATTTCAGGAACAGATCAAAATTTTGATAAATGAAAAGTCTGTTCTTGAAAATTTGAAGGTTGAGAATGAAAATTCCATCAAGTCTCATCTTGAGAGAATATCTCAGCTTGAGGAAGAAGCTAAGAATTCCAGGATCAAGATAGATAAACTTGAGAAGAAATTGATCAGTTTTGCGACTAAATCTGACAAGTTGAATATTCCTTGTCCAAAACCGATCAATTCAGTACCGATAAGTGAAAAGACTACAAACTTTGATAAAGTCAAAGTCAAAGATTGTGATGATAAAACTGATGAGGAAAATGAAAAATTTTATTCAGCAGATGAGTCTGAGACAGAGTCTGATGATGAAAATGTTAAGAAAGAAAAACAAAAATTGTTTTTAAAGTTGAAAGAAAAATTTCAGAAAACTGTTTTGCAATCAACTGAAAAAGGTGAATGCTCTAAGCAAAAACCTGTGAAGAAGATTGTAAACCAGAATCAAAACTTTAAAAATGAAAAGAAAAACTCATCAGTACGATCATCCAATCAAAAGAAGAAGTTACAAAAAGTAGAAAATGAAAATTCAAAATTTATTGTGTGCAGGAGGAACCACAGTGCAAAAGCGTCAAAACCAGCACATTTGAGGAAGGAATATCACCAAGCCAGACAATGTTATGATCTGAGCGTTTGGTGTGAAAATGGTAACTGGTATGATAACAGGGTGTGCTACAGCTGCGGATATCAGGGGCATATTGCTGTTAACTGCCAATACTGGAGTTATGAGACCAGGAGGTGCTATAATTGCAATATCAAAGGTCACATTGCCAGAGATTGCCCAAGAAGATCGAATGACAGATTGAGGGTTAATTCTCAGAAAATGGCAAAGAAGATACCAGTCGTTGTCAAGCCCAAAGAATTGAAAGTTTCTGGTCAAAATGTCAAAGAACAGTCAATTCAGGAAAAGAAAGTTAAACTTTCACAGGGGCAGAAAGACCGACTGAGGAAAAAGAGAAAGAAAGCGAGAGAATATCTCGAAAAGATTTTGTCCTCGGGTTCACCCGACAGATCGAAGAAGAGTGCTGATGAATCAACTTCCTCAACTGCAAAGTCAAGCAAGTCGAATTCATCAGATGCAAATCTGAGGACAAAAGAGGAGAAGAAAAAGAAGAAAGTGAAGTTTTCACTTCCTGGCGATGAATTTGTTTCTTCGAAAACAAAGGAGCCACATGTCGGCGATGAATCTGACTCATTAAAGTCAGACAAGCCACATTCAGGAAATGATTCTGGTATGGTAAAACCAGAAGAGCCATGTGTTGAGGTAAAGGTCGAGAATTCTAGTTTAACAATAGATGAGAAAAACTTTCCATCATTGTTGAACAAGAATTCAAAATCACCCAAGGCTGGTCAGGCTTGGGTGAAACTATTCAAATAGAAAAAACCTGACTTGCCGGAGCTCCCAGGTTTGTAAGAGTGGAGCATGAATCGGCATCTTTTTAAATCTGTGTTTGAAGATTTTGCAGGAATTGCCGGAGTTCCCAGGTTGGTAAGTGTGGAGCATGAATCGGCATCTTTCTTGAATTTTATTCGGTAACGTCAATCATGCAAACGGTAAAGAGGTTTGGTTGTGTTTGTGAATGTTTTACAAGTGGTACAGAGGATTCTGGACTGCATATGGTAAATCAAGGACATTAACTTGTACTTGGATTTTCCTACTTTTGTGTAGAAAACAAGATGATGAAGTAACCCCGTACCTAAACTGTTTGGTAAACAAACTAAGTTTTCCGGAAAAGCCATTTTGATTAAAACAAACTTAAGTGTTTTGAAATCACAATGGGAAAATAGTTTGTTGTGAGGGGGAGTTCTGATTGTTTATGCCAGGTGGATAGAGAATTGAAGTAATTCTCATCATGTTGTCAAGTTTGTACAGTTTGTTTCAAATTTTCCCAGAAAATCAAAATTGAAACATATTTTGATTTTAGGGGGAGAAAAATTTTAAAAAAATTAGAAAATTTGAAAACGTCAAAAACATTAAAAATTTAAAAATGAGTTTTGTTGTGAAAAAGAGGAAATGATTGTAAATCAGTGGACTATCACAGCATGATAAAGAAATGTAATGTAAAATGTGATAAACGGTCGCACTGATGATGTGACGATAGGTTTTTGTACATTTAGTAGATTTATTCGGGATATAAACCTAAAATTTCAAACTTGTGAAATTCGTGGGGAACACTACTTGGATATATAGGTAACCCCTGAAATCTCGTTTGAAAGGTCTCGTATTCTGATATACTAGGTGTTAATACTCTATGATGTCTGGGGTATTATTCCGGGACTTCTGCTGAACGGCAGTTCTGACCTAGTCCTTGGCTAATACTTTCCACAAAATGCTTGAAATATAGCATAAAGCCCTCAGTTGATTAGACAATAAAATTGATAATCATCTGTTGTAGCTGAAAAGATCCTCTAAAGGGGACACACTGCTAAGTCGAAGCTGATATCTCTCTGCTGAACGGAAGTTCTGACCTGAGATCCCTCAGTTCTCGCATCTTTCCCCTAATTTATGTACAGACATCATTGTAGTGTTCATACCTGTAAGACTGAATATTGGGATTCTGGATACGGGAGTATATTCAAGAGGTGGGACATATGAATTGAACTAAGTTCATAAAATACCTAAATAGTATCCTGAATAGATTGAAAATTGTATGAAAATTTAAGAGGACAATTATATCGTCAATCTACGTGAATCGTTTAGAACTTAAAACGATTAAAAGCTTAACGGTGCTTGTGTTATGTCTCAAAAACTGATATGATCCTCTTGCACAAACTCACAAAAATATGTTTGTTTTGCATTTAAATTTCTGTCTTTGCATTTATGTTTTATATTTTCAAAAATCCAAAAAGATTTTCGACAACTGATGGTGAAGAGCTGATTTTCAAAATCTCAAAGGCTAAACTTGATGAACATACAGGTTGGTTAAGTCATTTGAAATGTTTAAAATGATTCATTAGGTTGAATCAGAAATTGGAATGTTTCAAATTTGTGAATCAGTAGTTAATTGAAAACAGTATCACATGATTAAGTTGATTCATTAGTTTGAATCACAATTATTTTGGTTTGTGAAAGTATGGTTGAGTTTTGCAGGTTTCTGATCCTGTTGCTACAGATAGCCAGGAGACATATCAGAACCAGAGATGATGAGCTGAACAGAGAGAAGCCAGGAGATAATTTCTATGGTGGTAACAAATCCTAGACAACTATCCTAGCAGGGTGATAAGGGGAGTCTGATGAAGGTTATAGCCAAAGAAAGATAGATCCAGGCAGAATTCTTGAAGAAGACCGAACTATATCCGAGAATGTCGTGTTGAAGACTCTCACTGAAGATTCCGTTAACATTCAAGGGGGAGTCTGTTGGTGCAGTTGTCTGTCGACTACATCTTCGTTCGAGTCTTACAGTCTTAGAATGATAGAAATAGTGTTAATGTATAGGTTTTAGATGTTGGATCGTTTATAGGGTCAAATTAGATGATTGGATCGCTCATTTGGACACTCAAGTGTATGGGCCGCTCGAACGGACACATGTTGGACCGCTCGTGTGACAAGGATGCTGAACCGCTCGAGTGACAGCATTCTTGGACCGCTTTTATGACTTGTCTGGACCGCTTATTGGGCCTGTCCAATAAGCGGTTCCTAATCTCTATATATAGCCTGATGAGCGATCTGAGTTGTAACAGTTGGAACATTGTGTAGAAATCGTGCCGAAGCTTTGCCGGTGCGAGATTTGAGCTGTAAACGTCTGATATTAGTAAAACAAGTAGTTAAAGTGATTTGCCTGCTGTTTCTACCTTAGTTTCTTGTAATTCCGCACCTGAAACCAAGGAGAAAGCCTCTGAACGACTCGTTCGGGTCAGAATACGATCCTACAAATAGCCGCTTGGTTCTTACGACTCTAGAACTTGCCACAACGATACATTCCCGGTCCTTAACAACTTAAACCCAAGTAAGTAAATGATGGAGTCATTAGGACTAACCCATTTTCCTTTCAACACCATTATTTTTCATTTTCTTATCACCTACCCAAAAAATCCCCCTAGTTAACCCCTTAGAGCCTAAACCTTTTTCATTTCTAAACCCACAAAACAAACACCCTTTTACCCACCAAAAACTCTTTTTCTTTTCAACCCTTTGTGTTAGTAGAAAGCTCGGTTATCTTGTGACATTTCTAAAAAAAAAAAAAGAAAGTCTAGCAATAAACAAACAAGTTCCTCAAAGAAACTTTGTTTGAAGATGCTTAGTGTGACACCCCGACCAAGTAAAACAATGAAACATGGCGGAAACGTCGGGGAGTGTTGTAACAGAATCATTGTTTCACAACCATGGATTTGAACAGTTTCGTTTTATTAAATTAAATGTATTACATTACATTGGAATTAGAAACAAAACAAGAACAAATAGACTTTCATTGTTATGAAGTCACTAAGGCCTCGTCCATTCCTATGTGAGCATGCATCAATATCATCATCAAATATCATCAACTATTGTACCTGAAACACATGTGAAAATACGTCAGCATAAAAATGTCGGCGAGTACATAGGTTTTGTATGAGTGTCAGATTCATGGCTTGTTTTACATGTTACAATACTTATTTTGAAAATCTTGTTTTGAAAAGCGTAGTATTGCGACATAATTAACCAACTCAAATCAAGTTGATTATAATTTATAAAATCTCATAGCCATGATTCCCAACTCCAAAACATTTGTTTAATTAAACCCATATTTGTAAATTGTTTTTGAAATAAAAACTTGAATAGAATATATATATCGTTAGAAAAACCTTGTAGTATAACTTTGTTTTGATAACCTTGCCCAAGTGATCTAGATAACTCAACGATATATAATGTGTTAAAAGCACTTATATATAGGAAGTACCAGCGGCGTATCCACCATGCTTTTAGCACATTACACCCGCCCCGTTACCTAATCACTTCCCTAACCCAACAGTTCAAACAGATTTCAAACGGTTCATGTCAATCAACAGATACAAATGGTTCACACGGTTCAACAGTTACAAACGGTTCACATAATTCAATGGTTACAAACAGTTCACATAATCAAATGGTTACAACGGTTCATATAGTCAAATAGTTACAACGGTTCAAAATGTAATTCAATGTGTCCATATGCTGGATGAGCATATGCAGCAAAATGTAATGTAAAACAATGTACTAAGTATGCACACAATGGGCATACATAGCATAAAAACATAATGAAATCATGTACTAATAATGTACTAATGAACATAGCAAGTATATGATATAAAAACATGAAAACATGAAAGTAACAAGTAGGCACATGTGTTTCACCCCAAAACGTTTAAAAAACAGTAAAAGAGGGGTCTATGTACTCACTTGAGGGTTCTTAGAAGTCTTGAACAACAACCAAGCAAAGCTAAAGGGATCACGGAAATCAAACGGCACCTAATATAAGTAACTACATTAATAACCGGACCTAACTCGGAAGATCGGATAGTATGAGGTTTCGTAAACCAAATGAGTATTGGAACTCATATGATATGGTCTAACAAAGCCTACATACTAAAATGAAACCTAACCTAAGTGCTTACGACCCGATATGACCCGTTTAGGTAGCTTACGCTACTTTAACGCGTCGTTCGCGTAAAACGCGTTTGGAACGCCTAACTAGTCCTATGACAAGTAATATATGCCTTAACATGCCTAATATTATTGTCTAATCAGTTTAGATGTCAAAATTTAGGTTACATATGCTTAAAATGAATTTATGCGTAAAAAGGGTATTTTGGTAATTTTCCTAAGGCATATAAACTACCTATCATACGATTAATTAAACCTAGGTGACCATCAGGTATAACCTCGGAAGGTTATTCCCTATGCTACTATAGTCACTAAACATGTTTGGTCGGATCCTAATGATCGACCAAACGGGTCGTGTTCGAAAGTCTAAGCGAGTGTTTAGTCCGCTTGACTTATGACTCTACACAAGCACTAAACTAAAAAGTGACGAGCTAAACATGCTAAAACAAGTTTAGTTAAGTTGGAAAACAGATTTGGTATCAAAACAAACGGTTTTGATACCTATAAGTAACTTGGTTACAAAATACGTAAGAAAACACATTTTGGCCGAAACTACGACTCGTCACTGAGCCTAGATAACGTGGTAATCAGTAGGTATAATCACTAGGGACCATAACCATCGTGATTACGCTCATATTATGAAGTTCAAACGAACTTCGCGTTGACCATAAACTGGTCAAAGCAGAAAGTCAAACGCAGTTTGACTTTAACGATAAAAACGAATGAAAAGAACGAAAGAGTACTTACAAAAGGTCCCCGCAAGCTATGATCCGATTTACTCTCAGGTATGAGGCATAAACTTCAACTTAGAGACCCAAAATCAGATCATTGTGGGTTTTGCAAGTGAAAGGAGGTGGGTATATATAGGAAATCTAGAACCGTTAGGATCGTTCATCGTAAAACGAGCTTCGATCTCATCCGTACACATGTGCCCATGGTTTTGTGAAACCATGGGAGCCCATGTTGGGATTGAACCCTAACAGAGGAACAGATAATGTAAAGCCAAAACCGGATCCCATCAGTGGACTCCTAATAAGCAGCAGTTTACTCTAATCTCTCCCCTTGACAGTGGTTATCTAACAGCTGATAAATGTTAAGTGCTGCTCAACTACAACAACTGATAAACCAAACTCTGATGATTACCTAACAACTGCTGAAGACAAACTCCGTTGCTCTATCTACTACTGTTTCCTAAGTGCTGCTGAAGTTTCAAGCACTGCCCTCTCAAAGACTGATCACCTTTGAAGGAAGCACTAGAGACTCAACATCTGTGCTAAGGCTACAACAGTGGAACGTGAAGCAGTAGTTTTCCTTATGTTTTGTATGTTAGTGAATATCAGACGTTACATAACAGTAGTTTGTATAGGACAGTATTTGTAGTTTGTTAGGTCGTTAGATGTCACTATCATGGTGACGTCAGCTGAAGTATATCAGTAGTTTGGTTTGCCTATAAGTATGACAGTACTCTGTACTGTTACACTTGATCGTTTTGAGTGAGTTCTTCTCCTCAATTCATCCTTTCATCTTGTGCAACCAACTCTGGTGTATCAGGCTGAGGGGGAGTTTAGATTGTAAGCTTTTACTGTAATCTTTTGCTTTTATGTAAATCATTTGAATCAATGAAAAGAAATTGTTTATCAATCTATACTTTCCTTTGTTTGTGTTTACAAGTTTGCTACCCATTTCCGCTGCACTTATTCATTTTATGCAAACAAACACAAATCATGATAGCCTCAGATCCTAACAATTGGTATCAGAGCTTGGACAGTCAAATTCGATCTAACAATCAATTTGACATAACAGTTCAGCTCAAAATTCATTGATACTAAGGTTGGTTGCATTCAGTTGAAAAACAGAGTAATGAGCAAATCATGATCAAAATGGTTATTCAAAAACTCTGTAAATCAACCAAGATGTCATATGACACACAAATCTCTCACAACAAATGTTTTCATACATATGTCACTTATAGTTTTCAGATTTGCAAAATATCTGATAAATTATGAGATCGTTAAATGTTTCAAAATGAATTACAATTGTTGTTTCGATATTTGTGATGTTTTTAATAAACACTAAAGTATGTACCTCAGATCATCAAAACTTGTGTTCATCTAAAACACCTGCATACTGCTGATGTCGAAAAGAGGGAGAAAAACTTTAGTCAAAATCTCTCATGTGTTCAAAGGCATGTTGAGTGCCTACAAAAAGGACCAAATCAACCTTGTTTAACACATATTGAGAAAAATAAAATGTCAAAACTGTCCTAATCATAAGTAATGTGAGATCTGAACTAAAACATGCTCAACCATGGTCAGATTCCTTAAAACATTGCTTCAAAGTGATTATGGACAAGGTATGTTCAAAATAAAATCTCCTAGTGAGTATTTCTGAACATATGAATAAACAGGGTAAAAAGGGAAAATGAACAAATCTCAAAGTGTAGCAATCTCAAAACTTTTGAAATCAAAAGAAGAGAGCATAAGCAGAAAACACTTTTGAGGTTAAAGTTAGGTCATCAGTGGTCATCATGAAACTGTGTGCATTTATCAATACAGAAATTGTTCTGGTAACAACGGCATCTCAAATGATTGTGCTGAAATGGAATTACAATCAATTGACAAGAAAATGACCCAAACAATGGTCAAAATAACTTGAGAATAATATGATCATGAATTTACTGGAAATTTGTCGGATCCTTTTGATTTTTTTTTCAAAACTTCCTTTGATTTTTGTTAAGGTGTTTTCTTCTATAACAAAAACCAGATGTATTTTATTTATTTTAAAATATATCATGATCTTTTACTCATTTTTTATAGTAAAAGTTCATCTCTGGTCTGGATGTAATTACCTTATTTTTGTGTGTAATTACTATCCTTAAATTTAATCAAAAGGAAATGGCACACATGTCGAGATCATATTAAGCTCAAGTTAGGTTTCCACTGATCATAAATTGATTGCAAATTGACTTAGACTACTGAGATACTCATGTTCTAGTTCCAGTAATTAGACACAAAATGAGCAGCTCATGTAGAAATGTCTTCATCATCTGGGATGCTAAACCACTGTCTGAAAAATAGACAGATGGCAAAACCTTGAACAAAATTTCTGAGAATCACTGCTGACAATTTAATCTTGATATTATGCATCTAAAATATGTATTGTTAAGAATAGCATTTCTGGTACTCAACAGATGATAGACAAGAGATTGTGCTTTTACAAGAACAAATCATTTTCTACATCTGAACAAACAGGTGCTAAAAGAATTTGTCAAAAGTCAAAACATTGCCGCACAAACAGTTGTTAAATATATGACCCTAATTGGTTTTTATCCACTGTTGTTCCTAAAATGCTGTTGTGCCATAACATCTGCTCTCTAAAGTCTGTCCACTCCTATAGTGTCAACCTCCTCTTCAAAAAACACTGATGTTTAAAATCTTTGTTCCATCCACTGTTACACCCACCATTTCATTTTATTACCGTTATAACTACTGATACTTGATCCATCAGTAGTTGTCAAAACAACTGTCCTCCATCATTTACCATTCCATCAGATGTTTGACACGTGGTCAGTTTTTAGCCTTCAGATCAAAATAACCGCTGCCACATCAGCAATCACTTTTTCCCTAAATAAAACCATGATTAAATCCAAACAGGGTTTACTGTTGAATTGAATTCCAAAAGTTCTCTTCTTATAACAGTTTCCCTCTCATAACTCCAAAAACTTCTTCGATCTTCTTCATCCAAAATGACGAAACCAAAATCGAAATCAAAATCAAAACCATCTTCTTCCACCACAACAGCAGATGCCACTCAAATGGCTGCTGAAACACTGGAGATTCGCTACAAATCTCCACACAACTATGTAGGTATACTCACAAAACCTACCGATAACCACACCTTCGAATCCATCCTTGATATTTTATCTGCTTCAAAGTACAAAACTTTGATAACCCCAGATGCTCCCATTTACCTTGATACCCAGAGAGAGTTCTGGAAAAACGCCACCCTTGAAAAACAAGGAGATATCATTGCTGCCATCAACTCCTCGATACAGGGTAAGAAGGTAAATATTTCACCAAAATCCATCTCTGAAATCTTTAAACTCGATGATTTAAATGGAAAAAACATCATTTTCAAAAGATGAGTTGAAAAAGGATTTCACAAACAGGGGCTATGCAGAAGAACCTAAAAAGGATACCCTACAAAAGGGCTACTTCCCTTCTGCACCCAGATTTTTATTCCACACACTGCTCATGTGTGTTTCAAATAAAACAACGTCCTTCAATGAGATACCAACGAAAATTCAATGTCTGGGATATGCAATTTTGAATGATAAAAATTTAACTACTCCCAGGCAATATTTGATGATTTGGTAAAGAACGTTGATAATAAGGCTTTCCTGCTCTTTCCGAGATTTCTAAGCTATTATTTTGAATAAACATTTGTAGAGAAAGATGCAGAACTGCCCAAACAAGGTGTCTCATTCAAAATAAACTGTTTAACAATAGAAACTTTTTCAAGAATGATGGCACCAATAAAATTAAAAACAAAAGAGGCAGAGCAGGTTTTAGAAACTGCCACTGACCCTCAAGAAACCACTGCTGAGCCCACTGCTCCAGGTGATCAGAGTAGCACACCCACTGCTTTGAAACCCACACCTGCCACCACCAAAAAGACCAAAAGAAAACCATCCAGAGAACCCACCAAACCCACACCAAAGGCAACTCTGGAAGATGAGATCCCAGAGTTAATGCCAGTGACAACACAAAAGTCACAAGAAACCACTGCTGCTACTTCCTCACAGCAGTTGGAAGAAAGATCTCAACCCCAGCCTAAAACTCCTCCTGCATCCTCACAAAAGGGTCAGGTTGTAAGCACAGGGACACCACATTATGAAGCTCTGTATCCACTCGGATCCATCTTCCACAGTCCTGATCCCAAGGACATGTCTCTTTCTACCCCCACACCCACACCAATAATAATGCCACAATTAATAATACCCCTGTTGCATGCAGTTGATATTGCACAGACAAAAACCAGTTCCTCTTAATCACCCATTACTGAGAGCATACCTCCACAAGTGACTGGGTCTGATGTTAATACCTCTGCTATCCCAGCAACAGTTGAGGAGGTTACACCCCTTGAGTTACAAGTAACTCTTGGTGGTAGTTCAAGTGGAGCAGCAACTTCAACTGATGGATCAACAGATCTTCAGTTGGACAGTTGTTTCATAACTAAGACTCCCTTGAAGGCAATTTCTTCCATGGCAACATCGGTAACCACCAGTGAGTTAAATATAACCACTGGTACCATCAAAGGTCTATCGGTTGCTGAAGAAAGAAGTCCCCAGTACCAAGAACAAGGGGCATCAATGGATGACTTTTGGGCAACAGCTCCTAAGTCACACATTGATACAACCACCACTGGTGGGGATTCAGATGATCCTGTTAAATCAGGTGATGATTCAAGATAGAACGAATTGACGGCCAGAGTTGAAAATCTAGAATCTTCAGTTGCCGAAATAAAAGATATGGTGCAGCAGCTGTTAGAAGCTCAAATAGCCCAATCTTCTGCTCCTCCTGCTCAAGCACCTGCTCCACAAGCATTTGCTGCAAATGAGCTTTGGAATATCTTCCAACCCATGCTTGAACAACAACAACAAATGGCTGCTAAAAAGCATGCTCTTCAAGTACAAATGTTGACCAACATGGTTGAATCTCGGTTCAAAGATACTCAAGCTGATATCAAGGCTATAAAGGCCAGCATTCAACAGAATGCTCAAAGTGAGAAAGCTCCATCTGCCATTTTCTTCATGGATACACCCCTGGCAGATAATGCCAAAAAGGGGGAGAAAATCAGGTTGAAAAAGAAAGGTATAGAAGATGGGATGCACATTGAACCTGAGAAACCCAAATCCACAAAAACCTCAACAGCTGATACAATAGTAGTTACAAAAACTGTTGTCAGTAGCCAAACAACTGCCATTACATCAACACACACACCTCCAACACACACAACTACTGTTTTAACACACACCACTACAACTACTGCTCCACCACCATCATCATCTGTGTCTATAACACAAAAACCACCACTATCATCATCTACAATCATATCACCACCATTGCCTCCTGCCATAAAGTAGAAGACAGCAGATGTTATAACATCTGTTGTAATGACAACAATGGTTGAAACACCAGTTGTTTCAACTACTGTTAGTCAGTCACGTTCACAAACCACTGACTCACCCAAAACATCATCAGCCTCCCCTCAAATAAAGAGGAGAAGGGTTTTCATTCCTGATGATGAGTCACCACCACCATCACATCCTCCATCCCCTGCTCAAAAGCAGAAGACATCTGCTGACACATCAGCAGTTGTAATGACAACAGCAGTTGAGACACCAGTTGTTTCAACAGTTGTTAGTCAACCATCCACCACTGCTCTATCCTTTCCTATATCTCAACCAAAGCTCTTTAGCAGAAAAAGAAAGCCAATCACTGCCGATGAAGGGACACATGATCCGAATGCTGAAAAGTATCCACTGGAGCTTGAAGCCATTAAAAATGAAATGAGGCAGTTTTATACAGAAACAGATCCATCAAAAAGAAAATTCTCCTCACTCATAGGCTATATAGCTCCAGAAGATATAAATGATTATCTCAAGATAAAGGCAAGGCAAGCTAAAGTTAAAGCCAAGGTTGACAGTGAGAAAGAAAGGCTAAGCGAAGAAGGCATTGCGAATAGACTGGAGTTCTACCTTGCAAAGGTTAAGCAGATGGAAGAATACGCACAAGAGCTAGACAAAGAAAAGGCTGATCAAAAGAAGAGATTGAGAGATCAACTTCTAGCCTTCATCATGAAAGAAAAGTTCTATTCTGCTGAAGAATCCCAGTTTAAAGAATGGCCATTAGTAGCTTTGAAGCATGAGGCTGAAAGGATCCAAAGAATCAAAAATGATCCCTCAAAGAAGAAAACTGCTCCAAACTGGAGTAAGTACAAAAGACTCATTGCTGATCTCACTGCTGAGTATAAAAGAAAGAAGAGGGAGTTGGTGGATGCTAAGATAGGCACTGCTGAAGCCATATCAAAATGGTCTAGGCAACAAACTGATGAAGCTTATGAAAGACTTGAGAAAAAGAGGATGAAAGCCTCTAACTCTACTAAAGGGTCTGACTACAGAAAGCTTCAAGAGCAAGTCAAACTTTTCGAAACACAGATCAGCACAGCAGAAGATTTTGTCACAAAGCTGAGTAAAGAAAAGAAGGAAATGCTATCTGCTGGAGTAGATAAGAACAAAGAAGCTGAACAGATTGAAGAAGCTATGAAGAAAATAGCTTCAGATAAAGAAAGATTGGCTAAACTACAAGTCCTAGCCAAAAAGGTTAAAGCAGTAAGCCAAAAGTCATCAGCAGGCATCACAAACAGTGAGCTGATTGACAAAGAAGTTGAAGCAGATATAGCTGAAGCCAACAAGATCATTGAACAAGCATTCATACGAGTGTCTGAAGCTCATGATGCTGCTCTTCACTTCTTCAGGCCAATCACTTCAAGTTCATCAGATAATAAAGCTCTCCCAAGAAACCCATTGAGTTCAAAAATACTAAAGTGGATGTCTGATCAAAAGACCCACGTATTGACTTTGCTCAGATTCAATGGTGAAGTGAAGCATATATCAAGGAATCAGGCACTAGGCCTAGGTGCTGAAGATCTACAGGATCTCCTTGAGCTTACACTATGGAGGGATGAGGATGATACAAGTTCCAAGGATTTTGAGGAAGATTTTAAAAGAAAAGCAATGGAACTTCTGATGAAAAAAAAAAGGTCCTGAATAAGGAATGGTTTTGGCATTATCTGTTCCAGGGGGAGATTGTTGGGATTGAACCCTAACAGAGGAACAAATAATGTAAAGCCAAAACCGGATCCCATCAGTGGACTCCTAATAAGCAGCAGTTTACTCTAATCTCTCCCCTTGACAGTGGTTATCTAACAGCTGATAAATGTTAAGTGCTGCTCAACTACAACAACTGATAAACCAAACTCTGATGATTACCTAACAACTGCTGAAGACAAACTCTGTTGCTCAATCTACTGCTGTTTCCTAAGTGCTGCTGAAGTTTCAAGCACTGCCCTCTCAAAGACTGATCACCTTTGAAGGAAGCACTGAAGACTCAACATCTGTGCTAAGGCTACAACAGTGGAACGTGAAGCAATAGTTTTCCTTATGTTTTGTATGTTAGTGAATATCAGACGTTACATAATAGTAGTTTGTATAGGACAGTATTTGTAGTTTGTTAGGTCGTTAGATGTCACTATCATGGTGACGTCAGCTGAAGAATATTAGTAGTTTGGTTTGCCTATAAATATGATAGTACTCTGTACTGTTACACTTGATCGTTTTGAGTGAGTTCTTCTCCTCAATTCATCCTTTCATCTTGTGCAACCAACTCTGGTGTATCAGGCTGAGGGGGAGTTTAGATTGTAAGCTTTTACTGTAGTCTTTTGCTTTTATGTAAATCATTTGAATCAATGAAAAGCAATTGTTTATCAATCTATACTTTCCTTTGTTTGTGTTTACATAGTTTGCTACCCATTTACGCTGCACTTATTCGTTTTATGCAAACAAACACAAATCATGACAGCCTCAGATCCTAACAGCCCATAGTTTCATTAAAACCATATGCAAATGAGGGGAACAGCTGGAACAAGCTGGAATTTAGATTTTTCGTTTTGGTCCCTTCCTAAGATAACTATGGCAGAATGCCAATTTTGGTCCCTGAACTTCAGAATCTTGCATTTCGGCTCATTTTTTACACGTTTAAGCCTCGTTAACCTCATTTCAAGGCTCTAAAATGAAGTTAAAGTATAGGGAACTCAAAACATGTTCAAAAATATGTCGGATGTCGGTTCGTTTGTTCGTATGGTTGCGTTGTTCGGTCAATTACGACGGAAGTCGTAATGAACGCAAAAACGATCCAAATCAAGCGACGAATGGAATTTTCTTATGCCAAACACTAAAATAAAATATTTTAATGGTTACGTAATTTTTGGATGTTTGGATGTATTCAGAATGTAAGATATGCGCGAAAATGCAAACTTATGCACTTTTTGACGCTTTTAGTCCCTGAATGAACATAAAGTTTATTTTTGCGCACAAAACACCTCAAAGCCTATTTCTAAGCTATGTAAAGGATATTTAGGGCATATTTAACTTATGATCAAGTTCCGGATTGTTCGTTACAGTTCAAATCGGCATACTTTCTCAGTTTGTCAATTTTAGTCCCTGTAAGCGAACAAACTTGATTTCGGCATACCAAACCATCCAAAACTTATTTCTAAGTTATGTAAAGGTTATTTAAGGTATGTTAAGCCTATGTCACTATTCCGGAGTGTTTGTTGCATTAAACTGGTTATATTTACGCGTCAGATCGCGTATAACCTTCCAGAAAGCGATTTAAGGCCCGAAATCGAACAAGAATTGACATGTGCAAACGATACACATGTTTACACAAATCCCAAGTATGAAACCCAATATTTCATTGATTTGGTTTTTGTTTGATGGTCGCAAAGGCACAGGTGTCACACTTAGTCTGAATAAAAGTCACAAAAACAAAAAGTTTTACGATGACCGATGCTTTTTACGCTTTTACTAACCACTAACGAAAACCACCTACCCTTAGCCTAAGCCTAACCCTTTCCCAAGTCCTCTTGATATTTACGAAGGTTCAAAGTTAAAAAGGAGGAGAATTTATTGCTTGGCAAGCATATGGTAGAAGTAAGTTCCATGCCGGTTGTCACACCCCGACCACGTAAAACATCAAATCGTGGCGGAAACGTCGGGGAGTGTTGTAACAGAATTATTGTTTCAGAACCATGGCATATAAAGTTATATTTTATTTATCAAAAAAACGAGTTTCATTGTCCTAAACAAAAGATAAAAGATTACATCACATAAATTAAACTAAGTCTATCTTTATTTTAAGTCTCTAAGGCACAGGTCCGCCCTAGTGTCACGATCATCATCCTAAGCAACAGCTCCTGAAAACACATGTGAAAATAGGTATGTCAGCATAAAAATGCCTGTGAGTAACATAGGTTTTGAAAAGTAGGAATCATGACTTAGGTTTTAGAAAATGTTTAAAAAAATTCAGTCATGAACCTTGTAAATTGTTTTGTTTTGAAAAGCGATAAAATCAGAAAATAAAAGAATAATGTATGGTTAATTGAATAACCAAGTAAAATAAGTTGTATAAAACAAATTGTTTTGTAAAACAAAGTCTTGTGAAAAATATGTTATTTGTATAAAATGTATAAGTTCAAATTGAATGACTTAAATAACGCCACGACATGTAATACGATACAAGCACTTATATAAAGGAAGTACCAGCGGCGTATCCACCATGCTTGCACCATACTACATGCGTCATGTTACTTAAGTCATTTAAACCAACCACCAATGTATAATGTTCATGTTTAACCAACCATCAAATGTTCTTGTCATAACCAATGTCGAATGTTTAACAGTCTAAAATGAAGTCATGTAATTTGTCACATAAACCAAATGAAAAAATGTACAAAACAAAGTATTTTGAATGTATCAAAAAGTTATGTTTTGCAAAGTAAATGCATGTTTTAAATGATACAAACATTTATGTGGTAAGTTAACGCATACATTCAAGCCTTGAGACAGACGGATAACCCTAAGTCAAGGTTATCAAAAGAAATGTTATCGGATTCAGCCATTCCTTTCGTCCAAACAAACCTAGGATGTCAAGAACGGGATTTGTCAAGTCCTATGGTACCATTACTTACTACCGAGCGGCGTAGCTAATGTTAATGAATGTATATAAGTCCCGTTTGTGCAAACCAAATGTTATACCAAATGTAAACATGTTATATGAAAACAAGGTACTAAGTATGCTAAGTTAACATACAAAGTAGAAAAGTCATGTAAATCAATGTGCTAACATGCTCAGTCTACATACATAGCAGAAAATGTAATGTAAAACAATGTGCTAATATGCCAAGTAAACATATGTAGCAAAACAATGTAAATGTAAATCAATGTGCTAGCATGCTAAGTTAACATACATAGCAAAAAAACAATGTAATGAAACCATGTACTATAAGTGTACTAAAGAACATAGCAACATATGATGTGAAAACATGAAAGCGTGAAAGTAACAAGTAGGCACATGTGTTTCACCCCAAAATGTTTGGAAAACGGTAAAAGAGGGGACTATTGTGACACCTGTGTCACCGCGACCATCAAACAAATACCAAGCCGATGAAATATTGTATTTCTTACTTGGGATCTTGTATAAATATGTGTCTCTTTTGCACATATCAGTTCTTGTTCAATTTCAAACTCTACAACGCTTTCTGGAGAATTATACGCAAACTGGTGCGTAAACGTACTCAGTTTAATGTGACAAATACTCTGGAACACCATCATATAGTTAACATACCTTAGATAACCTTTACATAACTTAGAAATAAGTTTTGAAGGCTTTGGTATGGCAAAAACAAGTTTATTCGCTTACAGGGACTAAACTTGACAAACTACGAAAGTATGCCAATTTGAACTGTAACGAACATTCTGGAACATGCCCATAAGTTAAACATACCATAAATATCCTTTACATAGCTTAGAAATAGGCTTTGAGGGGTTTGGTATGCTAAAACAAACTTTTGGATCATTCAGGGGCTAAAAGTGTCAAAAAGTGCACAAGTTTGCACTTTCGCGCATAACTTACGTTCTGAATACATCCGGACATCCAAAAATTTATGTAAGCATCCTTATATTATTCCTTAGTGTTTGGCATAAGAAAAATCCATTCGTCACAGCATTTGGATCGTCTTTCGCGCTTATGCGCATTCCGTCGTAATTAAGCGAACATCGCGATCGTACGACCAAACGAACCGACATCCGGAATATTTTTGAGCATATTTCAAGTCCCCTACACTTTAACTTCATCTTAGAGCCTTGAAATGAGGTTAACGGGGCATAAACGTGCCAAAAACGGGCCAAATTGCATGTTTCTGAAGTGCAGGGACTAAAACTGAAAATTCTGATCTGTGACCCTCAGGCGGGGCGCGTAAGGATTGCCCAAATCCTTACGCGGGGCGCGTCAGACATACAGACCAGGTTCAATGTTTAATCCACTTGCCTTGGCCTTTCAAACACCCAAAAGGGGCAATGCCCTTTCACAAACTGAAGGATTAGGGCCATTTTTCAGTAACCACAACTTTGTGACAAGTGTAAGGCTTGGATCGTGGCACGTTTTTCAAGAAACAATCCTAATGGTTTGGGAAATACTATAAATACCCCACCCCCATTCTTGCAAAAACCCACACAATCTGATCAAGAGCTCTAAGTTGGAACCTTTGTTTCATACCTGAGCTATTTTGATCTAGATTAGCATTCGGGGACCCTCCGTAAGTATTCTTTCGCTCTTTTATTCGCTTTTCGAGTCCGAAAGTCAATGTTTTGTTGACTTTCTGCATTGACCAGCCTATGGTCAACACGAAGTTCATGGAACTTCATAACGTGAGCGTGATCACGATGGTTATAGTCCGTAGTGACTATACCTACTGATTACCACGTTATCTAGGATCAGTGACGAGTCGTAGTTTCGGCCAAAACGCGCATTCTTGCGTATTTTGTAACCAAACTACTCGTGGGCATCAAAGCCGTTTGTTTTGATGCCAAACCTGTTTTCTAAACTTAGTTAAGCATGTTCTAACATGCTTAGCTCGTCACTTTTAGTGTAGTGCTTATATAGGGTCGTAAGGTAAGCGATCTAAACCATCGCTTATACTTTCGAACCCGACCCATTTGGTCGATCATTAGGATCCGACCAAACACATTAGGTGACCATCTCTGTAACCTTCCGAGGTTATACCTTGTGGTCACGATGTTAGGCGTTCCAAACGCGTTCTACGCGAACGACGCGTTAAGGTAGCATAAGCTACCTAAACGGGTCGTAATGGGCCGTAAGCACTTAGGTTAGGTTTCATTTTAGTATGTAGGCTTTGTTAAACCATATTACACGAGTCTCCATACACGTTTGGTTTACGAACCCGCATACTATCCGATCCTTCCGATTTAGGTCCAGTATATTAACATAGCTACCTATTAGGTGCCGTTTGATATTCCGTGATCTCTAGCATTGTTTGGTTATTATACAAGAACTTCAAAGCAACCTCAGGTGAGTACATTGAACCCCTCTTTTACTGTTTTCCAAACTGTTTTTGGGTGAAACGCATGTGCCTACTTGTTACTTTCATGCTTTCCGGTTTTCACATCATATACTTGCTATGTTCGATAGTACATATATAGTACATGATTTCATTGTGTCTATGCTATGTATGTCCATTGTGTGCATACTTAGTACATCACTTTACAATACAATTTCATGCTATGTATGCCCATTGTGTGCGTACTTAGTACATTGCTTTACAATACAATTTCATGCTATGTATGCCCATTGTGTGCGTACTTAGTACATTGCCTTACATTACATGCTATGTATGCCCATTGTGTGCGTACTTAGTACATTGCTTTACATTACATGCTATGTATGCCCATTGTGTGCGTACTTAGTACATTGCCTTACATTACATGCTATGTATGCCCATTGTGTGCGTACTTAGTACATTGCTTTACATTACATGCTATGTATGCCCATTGTGTGCGTACTTAGTACATTGTTTTACATTGCATTACATTGCATTTCTGTTGCATATGCTCATCCGACATATGAACACATTATACTACATTTTGAACCGTTGTAACCATTTGACTATATGAACCGTCTTAACCCTTCGATTATATGAACCATTTTTAGCCATTGAACCGTGTAAACCAGTTGTATCTGTTGACATGATTTACATTTGACAATAGACATTTGACTATACATAAACATTTCCACAACTGTTAAACATTTCATCTTGATAGTTTGGTTTGAGTAAGTGATTAAGTAACGAGGCGTGTGTAATATGATACAAGCATGGTGGATACGCCGCTGGTGCTTCCTATATATAAGTGTTTGTATGGTATTACATATCGTAGCGTTATTTGAATCATTTCAATTTGAGACATATGACATTTTATACAAATAACACACTTTTCACGAGACATTGTTTTACAAACGACTTATCTTATACAAACACATTTTTCATGGTTATCCGTTTAACCATACAGTGTTCTCTTATTTATACATATCATCCGATCTTATCGTTTTTTTCAAATTATTTACAACACAAAGCAAATTACAAGGTTCATGACTAAACATTTTCTCAAACATAAGTCATGAATTCCGTTTTCACAAAACCAATGTATCTCACAGGCACTTTTATGCTGACGTACCTATTTTCACATGTCTTTTCAGGAGATGATGCATAGGACCTATCAAGACATACTTAGGCGGACCTGTGCCTTAGTGACTTAAAACAAGACAAGAACTAGTTAAATTATGTTATGTACTCTTTGGTTCTTGTTTAAAACAATGTAAACTTTCATGTTTGATTAATAAAACGAAACTTCAATTGCCATGGATTTGAAACAATTGATTCTGTTACAACACTCCCCGACGTTTCCGCCACGTTTTGTATGTTTTACGTGGTCGGGGTGTGACAGAAAAGTTGGTATCAGAGCCAATGGTTATAGGGAATTAGGTTATTAGTAATGCTTTGACCTAGTCTATAACCTTCCTAGGACCCTAACGCGAGTTTACTTGCGTTTAGTCATAAAACAATACCGTCGCCTATCCTTAGGCGACGACCACAACAAGAACATAAATTTCAAAACCGCTTTAAAAACCAGTCATCCGTTCTAGGATGATTGATTACTAGGTTTTGAACCCTCTGTTATAAGGTTTTGAACCCCTTTGAATTTTCAAAACTCTCGTCAAAGTTTTGGGTTCTAAATAGTGTGAACACGTGCAAACTGGAACAATGAATGCCTGTACCCTGGGTTTTCTGTCTAAGGTTAGAGTGTTCGTACAAATCCACATAATCGGACCAGTCACTCTTACCTGGGAACTCTTGGGGTGAGTGTCCACTTATAGGCGAGCATGTCTTCGCGATACACTATGAGGATCTATTTGCTTTGACTCAGCCTTGGTGTTGTTTGTTTGCTTCGTGGATTCAAACAAATGACCATCAACCATGATTATGGCCGGTAATTGTAACATCCTATTCTTACCCAATGCCATTTCATTTGTTTTCTTTCTTGTTTCTCTTTTAGAATGCCTCCTCGACGCGAAAACCAGATAGCAACTGCCGAACTGGCAGAGATCATTGCGCAGCAAATGGCTGCTCAATTCCCAAACCTCTTTGCTCAATGGAACCAAGCCCACAACAACAATCATGCCCCCTGCAACTTCAAGACGTTCAACTCGGCTAAGCCATTAAAGTTTTCTGGGTCTCAAGGAGCGACTGCACTTCTGCAATGGTTCGAGAGTTTAGAGAACACCTTCAGACATGTTCAATGTACAAACAAGCGAAAGGTAGAATTCGCATCTAGCGTCTTTGAGAAACGAGCTTTGACATGGTGGAATGGGGTGATGAGAGATAGGGGTGCCGATGTGGCACTGGCTCAAACATGGCAAGAGCTTCGAGCTCTGATGATGAAGGAATTATGTCCTCGTCACGAGATCAGGGCTTTGGAAACAGAGTTCGACGATCTTAAGCAAGTTAGCGGTGAGCATCGAGCCTACACGGACCGTTATGAGGAGTTAAGTTTGTTATGCCCGGATATGGTTACACCTTTGGATAAAGCAATCGAAAAGTACATTGATGGCCTCCCTGACTCAATACAAGACATTGTGACTGGTAGCAACCCTACTACAGTTAGACAGGCCATTGAGCTATCTGCAACCTTGACTGAATCAAAGATCAGGAAAGGTAAACTTTTCCGAAAAGGTGACAAGAAACCGGTCGGGGAATCGAACCCAATCGAGGAATCAAAGACCATGGATGAACAGACTGAATCTCCTAAGAAGTCAAAGAAGCGAAAGGCTTCTCAGAACTTCGCCGTGGTCGCTCTCAATGGTCAAGCCGTCCCCAACCAACCAGCACAACCCCCTGCTAGAAAACTATACAATGGAACTGCACCCTTGTGCAACCAATGTAGCCTCCATCATCACACCAATGCACAGTGCCGCAAATGCCAAACTTGTGGACTTATAGGCCACACAGCAAGAGTCTGCCCAGCTGCAGCTGCACCAAACCAAGCTGGCAACAATCCTGCTCAAGGTCATTTTCTACCAGGCTCTTGTTTCAACTGTGGCGAGATGGGTCATTTCCGAAGAAATTGCCAAAGCTTGCTAATGCAAATCCAGCACAAGGATGAGCATCTGACTGACTAGAAGACAACATCGTTTAGAAATAATCACGTCTTATGTATTATTTTCTTTTGTTGTCAAGGTCCAAGAAACAGTCGTTACCATTATTTATAAATAAATCTTTTTACATTGCAATGTATTATCTGTGGTTGCATGTATAAACGACATATCCCCTTACAATACCGACGATCAAGAAACCGTATTCCTTGAAGAACAAACTACCCCCAGAATTCTCCCATTCTATAATCGCTTGCGTCTTCCACAAAATTCCTAAGTACCCGTTTATTCTAAGGAAACGAAGTACAAGGCGCAGGTTACAACACAAGACGAATACCCAAAGTACCACTATAAATCCTTAATAGGGTGCCTAAGGATCTCCCGTAAGTCTTTAAATTGTTGTATACCTTCATTCGAATGTGGTGATTCCTTGTAATCAAAAACCGAATTTTGGGAGATCTTTCTATCTTCTCAGATAGATTCCAGTGAACATTGAGACCCGTCGATTGGTTTCCATATCCGTATTCAATCAATAACAAGTTAATAACAAATTATAATCAAGTTAAACAATTATGTGACTTTGTGCTTATGTGTTCCCTTATGTGTTGTTGTGTGATCCAAATTATGTTATCCATTCCTCGTAGAATCTTACATATCCTTGTACAAGAGATTCATAGTAGGATACCCAAAGGTATTACTTAAAATCCTCAATAGACTTCTATGTTATAGTTAAGTCCCTTGGATTATAAAGTACTACTTCATAATTAGACCCCTTGAGTGGTCTAGATAAACAGATTGATCCAAAAATCTGGCTAGGGATATCATGTGATGATATAGCTGAAAGGACTCCTTGGTGGCCTAACTAAGAAGATCCCCTATCGATCTAATTAAAAGGACCCGATGGAAGTCTAGTCACCCTCATCACAAGTTTGATATCCTTCCCCAAAACATTGCAAAACAAACTGTGCGGACTGTGCAAGGGATTACGTAATTATGGATGCATACATAATTATGGAATTTAGTGCACAGAAATCACAGCAAGTTCTGTCATGTGTCTAGAGTTAACCCTATTCATTTCCAACTCTGAGGAAGCAACCGTTGAAAATGACTCCGTTAGTTCATTTTCGTTTCTGAAGATTTACCCGTTGGGGAAATTAATACCCGTTGTGTAATCCTTCATTTCCAACTCTGATGAAGCAACCGTTGAAAATGACTCCGTTAGTTCATTTTCGTTTCTGAAGACTTACCCGTTGAGGAAATGAATATCCGTTGTGTAATCCTTCATTTCCAACTCTGATGAAGCAACCGTTGAAGATGACTCCGTTAGTTCATTTTCGTTTCTGAAGACTTACCCGTTGAGGAAATGAATATCCGCTATGTAATCCTTCATTTCCAACTCTGAGGAAGCAACCCTTGAAGATGACTCCGTTAGTTCATTTTCGTTTCTGAAGACTTACCCGTTGAGGAAATGAATATCCGTTGTGTAATTCTTCATTTCCAAGTCTGAGGAAGCAACCGTTGAAGATGACTCCGTTAAGTTCATTTTCGTTTCTGAAGACTTACCCGTTGTGGAAATGAATATCCGTTGTGTAATCCTTCATTTCCATTTCTGATGAAGCAACCATTGAAAATGACTCCGTTAGTTCATTTTCGTTTCTGAAGACTTACCCGTTGAGGAAATGAATATCCGTTGTGTAATCCTTCATTTCCAACTCTGAGGAAGCAACCGTTGAAGATGACTCCGTTAAATTCATTTTCGTTTCTGAAGACTTACCCGTTGAGGAAATGAATATCCGTTGTGTAATCCTTCATTTCCATTTCTGATGAAGCAACCGTTGAAAATGACTCCATTAGTTCATTTTCATTTTTGAAGATTTACCCGTTGAGGAAATGAATATCCGTTGTGTAATCCTTCATTTCCATTTCTGATGAAGCAACCATTGAAAATGACTCCGTCTGTTCATTTTTCGTTTCTAAGGATTTGTCCGTTAAGGAAATGAATATCCGTTGTGTAATCCTCCATTTCCATTTCTGATGAAGCAACCATTGAAAATGACTCCGTCTGTTCATTTTTCGTTTCTTAGGATCTGTCCGTTAAGGAAATGAACATCCGTTTGCTGATTCCGTCATTTCCATTTCTGAAGAATACTCGTTGAGGAAAATGACTCCGTCTGTTCATTTTCATTTCTGAAGAATGACCGTTAAGGAAATGACAGGATATTACCTTGCATATTGCTGATGGTTATTTGGCAGAGTCATAAATAGACTCCTACGAATAAATTTCGGGACGAAATTTTCTAAAGTAGGGGAGACTGTGACACCTGTGTCACCGCGACCATCAAACAAATACCAAGCCGATGAAATATTGTATTTCATACTTGGGATCTTGAATAAATATGTGTATCTTTTGCACATATCAGTTCTTGTTCAATTTCAAACTCTACAACGCTTTCTGGAGAATTATACGCCAACTGGTGCGTAAACGTACTCAGTTTAATGTGACAAATACTCCGGAACACCATCATATACTTAACATACCTTAGATAACCTTTACATAACTTAGAAATAAGTTTTGAAGGCTTTCGTATGGCAAAAACAAGTTTATTCGCTTACAGGGACTAAACTTGACAAACTGCGAAAGTATGCCAATTTGAACTGTAACGAACATTCCGGAAAATGCCCATAAGTTAAACATAACATAAATATCCTTTACATAGCTTAGAAATAGGCTTTGAGGGGTTTGGTATGCTAAAACAAACTTTTGGATCATTCAAGGGCTAAAAGTGTCAAAAAGTGCACAAGTTTGCACTTTCGCGCATAACTTACGTTCTGAATACATCCGGACATCCAAAAATTTATGTAAGCATCCTTATATTATGCCTTAGTGTTTGGCATAAGAAAAATCCATTCGTCGCAGCATTTGGATCGTCTTTCGTGCTTATGCGCATTCCGTCGTAATTAAGCGAACATCGCGATCGTACGACCAAACGAACCGACATCCGGAATATTTTTGAGCATATTTCAAGTCCCCTACACTTTAACTTCATCTTAGAGCCTTGAAATGAGGTTAACGGGGCTTAAACGTGCCAAAAATGGGCCAAATTGCATGTTTCTGAAGTGCAGGGACTAAAACTGAAAATTCTGATGTGTGACCCTCAGGCGGGGCGCGTAAGGATTGCCCAAATCCTTATGCGGGGAGCGTCAGACATACAGACCAGTTTCAATGTCTAATCCACTTGCCTTGGCCTTTCAAACACCCAAAAGGGGCAATGCCCTTTCACAAACTGAAGGATTAGGGCCATTTTTCAGTAACCACAACTTTGTGACAAGTGTAAGGCTTGGATCGTGGCACGTTTTTCAAGAAACGATCCTAACGGTTCAGGAAATACTATAAATACCCCACCCCCATTCTTGCAAAAACCCACACAATCTGATCAAGAGCTCTAAGTTGGAACCTTTGTTTCATACCTGAGCTATTTTGATCTAGATTAGCATTCGGGGACCCTCCGTAAGTATTCTTTCGCTCTTTTATTCGCTTTTCGAGTCCGAAAGTCAACGTTTTGTTGACTTTCTGCATTGGCCAGCCTATGGTCAACACGAAGTTCATGGAACTTCATAACGTGAGCGTGATCACGATGGTTATAGTCCGTAGTGACTATACCTACTGATTACCACGATATCTAGGCTCAGTGACGAGTCGTAGTTTCGGCCAAAACGCGCATTCTTGCGTATTTTGTAACCAAACTACTCGTGGGCATCAAAGCCGTTTGTTTTGATGCCAAACCTGTTTTCTAAACTTAGTTAAGCATGTTCTAACATGCTTAGCTCGTCACTTTTAGTGTAGTGCTTATATAGGGTCGTAAGGTAAGCGATCTAAACCATCGCTTATACTTTCGAACCCGACCCATTTGGTCGATCATTAGGATCCGACCAAACACATTAGGTGACCATCGCTGTAACCTTCTGAGGTTATACCTTGTGGTCACGATGTTAGGCGTTCCAAACGCGTTCTACGCGAACGACGCGTTAAGGTAGCATAAGCTACCTAAACGGGTCGTAATGGGCCGTAAGCACTTAGGTTAGGTTTCATTTTAGTATGTAGGCTTTGTTAAACCATATTACACGAGTCTCCATACTCGTTTGGTTTACGAACCCGCATACTATCCGATCCTTCCGATTTAGGTCCGGTATATTAACATAGCTACCTATTAGGTGCCGTTTGATATTCCGTGATCTCTAGCATTGTTTGGTTATTAAACAAGAACTTCAAAGCAACCTCAGGTGAGTACATTGAACCCCTCTTTTACTGTTTTCCAAACTGTTTTGGGGTGAAACGCATGTGCCTACTTGTTACTTTCATGCTTTCCGGTTTTCACATCATATACTTGCTATGTTCGATAGTACATATATAGTACATGATTTCATTGCGTCTATGCTATGTATGTCCATTGTGTGCATACTTAGTACATCACTTTACAATACAATTTCATGCTATGTATGCCCATTGTGTGCGTACTTAGTACATTGCCTTACATTACATGCTATGTATGCCCATTGTGTGCGTACTTAGTACATTGCTTTACAATACAATTTCATGTTATGTATGCCCATTGTGTGCGTACTTAGTACATTGCCTTACATTACATGCTATGTATGCCCATTGTGTGTGTACTTAGTACATTGCTTTACATTACATGCTATGTATGCCCATTGTGTGCGTACTTAGTACATTGCCTTACATTACATGCTATGTATGCCCATTGTGTGCGTACATAGTACATTGCTTTACATTACATGCTATGTATGCCCATTTTGTGCGTACTTAGTACATTGTTTTACATTGCATTTCTGTTGCTTATGCTCATCCGGCATATGAACACATTATACTACATTTTGAACCGTTGTAACCATTTGACTATGTGAACCGTCTTAACCCTTCGATTATATGAACCGTTTTTAGCCATTGAACCGTGTAAACCAGTTGTATCCGTTGACATGATTTACATTTGACAATAGACATTTGACTATACATAAACATTTCCACAACTGTTAAACATTTCGTCTTGATAGTTTGGTTTGAGTAAGTGATTAAGTAACGAGGCGTGTGTAATATGATACAAGCATGGTGGATACGCCGCTGGTACTTCCTATATATAAGTTTTTGTATGGTATTACATATCGTAGCGTTATTTGAATCATTTGAATTTGAGACATATGACATTTTATACAAATAACACACTTTTCACGAGACATTGTTTTACAAACGACTTATCTTATACAAACACATTTTTCATGGTTATCCGTTTAACCATACAGTGTTCTCTTATTTATACATATCATCCGATCTTATCATTTTTTTCAAATGATTTACAAGACAAAGCAAATTACAAGTTCATGACTAAACATTTTCTCAAACATAAGTCATGAATTCCATTTTCACAAAACCAATGTATCTCACAGGCATTTTTATGCTGACGTACCTATTTTCACATGTGTTTTCAGGAGATGATGCATAGGACCTTTCAAGACATACTTAGGCGGACCTGTGCCTTAGTGACTTAAAACAAGACAAGAACTAGTTAAATTATGTTATGTACTCTTTGGTTCTAGTTTAAAACAATGTAAACTTTCATGTTTGATTAATAAAACGAAACTTCAATTGCCATGGATTTGAAACAATTGATTCTGTTACAACACTCCCCGACGTTTCCGCCACGTTTTGTATGTTTTACGTGGTCGGGGTGTGACAACTATGTACTCACTTGAGATTGCTCAATAGACTTTCGATATCCACCAAGCAAGCTAGAAGATCACGGATTCAAACGGCACCTAATATAGGTATCTACATTAATAAACGGACCTATCGGAGGATCGGGTAGTATGAGGGTTTGTAAACCAAATAAGTGTGGGAACTTATGTAACATGGTTTGACAAAGCCTACATACTAAAACGAAACTTATCCTAAGTGCTTTTGACCCGTTACGACTCATTTAGGTAGCTTATGCTACTTTAAAGCGTTGTTCGCGTAAAACGCGTTCGGACCGCCTAACTAGCCCTATGACAAGTAAGATATGCCTTAACATGTTTAATATTGTTGCTAAATCTGTTTATATGTCAAAAATTATGTTACATAGGCTTAAAATGAATTTTGGCGCAAAAAGGGTATTTTGGTAATTTTCCTAAAGCATAAGAACTACTTATCACACAACTACTTAAACGATGTGACCATAAGGTATAACCTCGAAAGGTTATTCCCTATACAACTATGGTCACCTAAAGTGTTTGGTCGAATTCTAAAGATCGACCAAATTGATCGGGTTCGTAAGCATAAGCGATTGTTTAGATCGCTTACCCTTACGACCCTAGACAAGCACAAAACTAAAAGCGACGAGCTAAACATGCTAGAACATGTTTAGTAAAGTTAGAAAACAGGTTTGGTATTAAAACAAACGGTTTTAATACCCTAGAGTAGTTTGGTTACAAAATACGCGAGAAAACGCATTTTGGCCGAAACTACGACTCGTCACTAAGCCTAGATAACGTGGTAATCAGTAGGTATAGTCACTAGGGACTATAACCATCGTGATTACGCTCACGTTGTCACACCCTGGCTTTGCGGAAGCGTGGTTAATTTGGTGTGACTTCTTAATACCATAGCTTAATCATAACAAAGCTATATGAATTAAAACATGCAAGAATCATCCATTAAGTTTTAAAAACTAAATACAGTACCATTGTTTTAACGGAAAACACCCTGACAACTATAACATTGTTCAACAAACATTACAACTTAAACATAACATAAACACAGTTTAAGGACTGTGACTTGTCCAGGAAAGAGTCACATTCCCTAAACCCCGGATGACCTTGGAAACTAGTGCAGCGGGAAAACGCGCCATACCGTGCCAGATCTTTTAATTCCCTGAAATACATGTAAGTTGAAAAATCAACAATAATGTTGAGCGAGTTCATGTGTAAGTGAGTAAATAAACCTTGTATTTATCGAAAATCCTGGTATGTAGCAAATAAGGAAAAAGAGATCACCAATGGTTTGCAAGGCCATTGATATGTGTGAAGTGCAAGTAGGAAGACTCAAACCTAGCGGATTTTGCGTTGGGCACAAAGTCACCCCGAGGTCCGTTATGCTGGGCCTGGGGCTGGGCTCGCTACAACCAGATAGATCTACCGCTACTGTCCCTCGGTCCTACAATGAGGATTAATGGCCTCAAGTTGCGCCTACCCACTCACATGATCTAAGTAGTAACCCTCCTTACGCTAACCATACCATGTATAAAGTACTCGTAAATAGTAACACGTATTTCACCCCCGCAGTTTAGAAAACTGAAAATAGTTAAGAGAAAAGGGGGACATGAACTCACAGTCAGTGCGTCTCTACCAAGTACTCCGAATGTCAGCTGTGCGACGACCTACATGTACTAATTCTATTAGACGGATGGCCGTGCCTTAGCTTTATAGTTTAGGTTTTTGGGAAATAGTTAGACAACTATTCCGTGTTTATATTTTGCATGTACTTGGTAGTTAATCTCCTTCCCAAGGATGGGGGAAATTTAATACATGTGCGTTCAATTTATAATATTAAGTCTCACTTAATATATTTTCAGTTCTAATTCCAAATATAATTATTTTTCTCAAAAATATTATATTTCCATTTCACATAATTTTTCCCAAAAATAATACGTTGTTAAAATATTCGTTCATAATCATTTCCGTATAATGCGTAAGTTACGTTTTAGTAATCGTGTGGTAATAATAATTACCGTTGTAACTTATTTGCTTATCGTGAAAGCGTTCGTATTATTTTGGGTTCGTCAACGTTTGTAAATATTATTTTTACTCTAAAAATAATATTTATGTATTTTCACAAGATAATCATAAAGAGTGTTGTGAAAAATTATATTTACCAAATATATATTTATCACGTTTAATTTTGGTAAAATCCCACCTCCGAATATTTGTAAATAAAGTCATGGCGAAATATATTTTGAAAACATTTCAAAAATAATTCTAACACTTGTAAATAATTCTAAGTGTTAGGTTTTTAGGAAAATTTCGCCAGAGTTTCCCCTGTAACTGGAGGTGGCCACGCTTTCAAGTGTATCATTTTCTTTTACAAAAATCATTTCAACAACTTCTTGATTCAATCAAACAATTTCTGACACATCAAACTAGTCGACAAGTATGTAAATTGCATAATCGCATGAACTTGTAGTTTTTCCGAAAACTATAGTGTAGATCCCGTTATATTCTGTGGATCTTTGTATAAAATAGTTTAATCTCGTAAAAACCTCGTTTTTAGAATAAATCCATCTTTACATCTTCCCGTCATCTTTTACAAAGATCGTTATTTTGTCGAAACTCTTCATTTCACAAGTGTTTATACACTTGTGGTTTGTAAAAATCATGCTTGTTAGTGTGTTATCCGACTTTTAGAAAACATGATTTTCTCGACACTTGGTCCTTTGAAAATACCACTTGCAGATACGTAGATCCGCTACTTTTAAACACTATTTTAAAAGTAAAAATACTTCTACACAAGTTCATGTTCCTCGTGTGGTAGAGTTTCACCTTTTAATCCTTGTACCATTCGAAACAAGCTTATGTCAAGATCCATGATCTTGACCAAACCGGGTTAAATGGTGATCCGAGCTACCACAACGTAGATCGGGTCTAAATAATCACAACTTTCAAGTACTACAACTTTTACACAACTATTATGCCTTTAACCATCAATATTCATGTTTTTAGTAGACTTTAATGTTTCAAAACGCAAGTTTCCGACTTTTAACCGTTACAAATCTTATTAACCACCTTAGATTAGTTCGAGTAGGAGTTTTAAGTGTTATACCTCTAGCTCGAGGCTAGGGAAGAATCTATGCGAAGATGAGGTGGATAAAAGCGAGATAAAGAGGTCCTTTGCCTTCCGTTAGCTCCAAGACTCCTTATGCGTGACCCTTGAAGCTTGTAGATGATAGAAATGTGATGATCAAAATCGAAAGGTGGTGGTGGTGTTGCTTGTGTCTTCGGCCGAGAACTAGAGCAAGAGAGGAGAGAAAGTTTTGGGTGGTTTGTGAAGTGATTAATCTTGTGTGCAATCTAGGTTACTTATAGATAATCTTAGGGATTATGGACCAATGGATTGGATGTCTTCTAGATTTGGGACAAGAGTTAATAAAATAATGAAATTTGTACAAGTCTAGTCCCATGGTAACCGAATCGGCCTAGGGGGGGTACTAGTTCAATTTTAACTAGATAGTTGATGATTAGTTAAGTTAAACCAAGTTAGATTTAGGGTTAACTCGGTTAGTGGTGTGATGTGCTCTATAGCGGGTGTTGGGGTATTCAGGGACCCTAACTGGCTCAGAAAAAGACCAATATTGTTAATGTCAATATTTTTATGTTCCGGGTAAAGTCCGGTTGTTTGGTTGGATAGTAATCCGTTAAAGTGCTTAAGTAAGCTTTTAAGTGTCGTAAATAACATTTTTAGTGACACAACTTATTTCCCAAAGTGTCAGGAATATTTTTCTCATGTTTTGGCACTTTATTAGTTTGCCAGAAGCTGATATGTTAATTAAAGTGCTGTGTCTGGTGCTTAGAGTACGTTTTAGGCAATCCAGTCATTATATCTTATTCCTAGAGACGCAGTTCTACAACCCTTGTATCCCTACACTCACTATGGGTCTAGTAAAATATTTCTGGCTCATACAGGCCTTAGAGGCAGTGTCTGCCTGATGCTGGCTTTATCAGCATGTTCAATAGGTTATCCGTTCAAATGCTACTGTGCTTTTGTGCATCATGTTTGTCACTAAGGTTCAACATGTAAATAGCGTAGTGACAGTATGTAAAGTGTGATGCAGGAATATACAAGTACTAGAATTCAAGTAGCAGTTCATCAGCAATTTCAGTTAAGCATAGTAATTAAGCAGCAATAAATTATTTAATTAAATCGTACGGATACCTGGTTTAATGAGGGTTGTCACATTCTCCCCCCATTAGAAAAATTTCGTCCCGAAATTTTAAGTTCTGCTTGTAGAAGCAGGGTTCTCAGGAAATAGGTGAGGGTATTTCTCTTTCATTCGGTCCTCACGCTCCCAGGTGAATTCAGGACCATGTCTAGCATTCCAACGAACTTTGACGAGCGTGACACTGCTCCGGCGGGTCTTGTTTACTTTCCAATCCGTGACCTCAACAGGTTCTTCAACGAAATGGAGCGTATCGTCAACATGAATATCGTCGGTGGGAATGGCAACGGTAACTTGTGTTGGACTCTTCTTCAGATTGGATACATGGAATGTATCGTGAACACCATTTAGTTCAGTAGGTAGATCCAACTTGTGTGCTACAGTCCCAATTCTTTCCAAAATCCTGAACGGTCCAAAATACCTTGGATTCAACTTCCCACGCTTCCCAAAGCGTGCCACACCCCTCCAGGGTGATACCTTCAACAAAACCATATCACCAACCTCAAACTCTAGAGGTTTCCTACTTCGATCTGCGTAGGCTTTCTGCCAGTCATGAGCCGCACTGATGCGATCTCGTATCTGTGCGATCTTATCTGTGGTTTCCTGAACCATGTCAGGACCAATGATGCGTGTGTAGTGTATATATTTTTGAGATATATATTTAAGCCCTTTTTACACTTTTAGCCAAGTTTTAAATTTATAAAACACGATATTCACTAACACTAAACACACATATGGGCAAGTGCACCCATCGTGGACGTAGTATAGTGTTGGTAAGATACCGAGGTCGTCCAAGGACACAAGAGCTTTTAATACCGGTTTATCCTCAACGTCTAATCAAATCAAAAAGTGAGAAAAATGTTTTAAACTAAGAAAAAAAAAACTAACTAAATGCTGAAAATAAAAATAAAATAAAAACAGATAGACAAGATGAATCACTTGGATCCGACACGTGTATTAGTATAACCTTTGATTATTTTCGCACTTTTGCACTTGTTTAAGAGATTATCTTAGTTATTGTAGTAGGCCCCTCTTTTGAAGGCGATGTTACCCTCAACCCAGTAGTTTGAGTCAGCAAGGATACAATCCTAAAGGGTCGGATTATTGAAAGATAATGAATTAAGTTATTAATGCAAATTATGGTAGGCCCCGCTTTTGGCGGTGACGTTACCCTCGGCTAAGTAGTCTGAGTCAGCAGGAATACAGTCCTAAATAGCCGGGTTATAGTATTAATAGTAGTTAACTTATGAGGGGGTCAAAGAGTTTGGATCCCCGCCATCCAATACCTATGGGCATTGAAGGAGATCCTACTAAATTTGACCCAGGTCCCAAGCAGGACCTCTAAACGCTGAACAAGGGCAAGACCCTTACCAAACCATTCCCTTAACCCCCGACCAGGTAGCCAACATACCTCCATATAGACCGTGGAGATATGAATGGTGAAAATCTTTTATTTTATATAGACAGTAAAATAATGCCAAGACACCACGAACAAACGATAAGGAAAGATCACCTTCAACATAAGTAACTAGTTATTAAAATCATTAATACAAAACCAAATAAAAAGTGCAAAAGATTAAAAATAAAAAGTATTATACTAAACACTTGTCTTCACCAAGTGATGTAAGAGACTTAGGCAAACATGGCCTTGATTGTCAAGAACTCTTACGATCAATCTTGGATCCCGAGACGACTCACACACTCTACGATGGACAATGGATGATGGTGGTGGATGATGGTGTTATGGTGGTGGTGGGTGGTGGATGAGGTGTGAGAGAGGTGGTCTGCCAAGGGATGAGAGAGAATGAAGCCAAGCTCCTCTATTTATAGGCTGAACAGAAGGCTGGACACGGCCCCGTGTCCGCTGGACACGGCCCCGTGCCCGTCTGACATTCTCTCACTTCATTAATTGTAATTGCGAATTACAATTAATGCGTCTGCTGTACTTTCACCACGCCCCCATGCTCGCTGGACACGGCCCCGTGGTGGGCAATGGAAGGTTCTACTGGTTTGTCTTTTCTGCTGCTTCCTGGGCACGCCCCCGTGTTCGCTGGACACGGGGCGTGTTCAGACTCTGTTTCTTCTCCTTTGCCTTGGGAGGTGCCGTTGAGGGTCCGGGCAGTCTACTTTTGTTCCTTTTCTTGTATTTATGGTAGAATTAGCTGTCTCTTTGCTTCTTTTGTGATTTTGAGCTCATTTCATCCTGAAAATACAAAAGGAAGACAAAAACACTCTTTTTCCAACATTAATACTTAAAAAGGGTTAGTTTTATGCGTTAATTGATGTGATTTATATGTTGCATTTTACACACATCAAATACCCCCACACTTGAACTTTTGCTTGTCCTCAAGCAAAACTCTTTAAATGTGGCTTACACTCCCAAACGGAATAGGTAGAAGAGAAGTTTTTTTTTTTTAGCTTGTCCTTAGAGTGTCGGGAATCCAAGGTTTTTATAGGTTTTATTTTTATTTCTTTACAATCCTATTCGTTATGATTTATTTTGAACGTTTCATAAGATGAATTACTTATTTGGGCATAGCATGCCTTATTAAAATTCCATTTATATACAAGTTCACATACCTCACGGGAGATCACTCAACACTCGGCCGAAGGTGTATATTTTAGTGAATCACTCGAGAGCGGCACGGAACTCACGTCTTCCATAGGCTTGCCAAGCAATCAATCCTCCTCCTTTTTAACTTTTTACCTTTGTAAATATCAAGAGGACTTTTTGGGTGAAGGCTTGGGTTTAAAGGTGGGTGGTTGGTTAGTGGTTAGTAAAAAGGGCGAAAATCCTAACAAGCGTCGGTTTTCGTGAAGTACCTTGTTTTTAGTGACTTTTTATTTTGAAGTATTTCTCCAAACAAGCTT